>NW_025952838.1:0-191520 GCF_017499595.1 Psilocybe cubensis
TAAAAAATTAGCGCGCCAAATTTTTTTTTTAACCGCGTACGCGATTGCTATTTTTTTTTTTACAAAAAAAAAAATAAGCGCGTACTAATTTGTTTTTTTAATAATATTCCCTTGCTTTTGCTTAGCTGCCTAAGCTGTAATTTTTTTTTTAAAAAAATAACAAAAGAAAAAAATTACCGCGTACGCGATCGCTAGCGAGAGAAAAACAAAAATTGGCGAAAGAAAGAAAGGAAGATAGAGGCATGCGGGACAATTTTATTAAATTTAATTTTAAATTTAAACTTAAAATTTAGATTGTGATAGCAAATGGCTCCCTTACCCTCCTATCGCTAGCGCTCTAATCGATAGAGCGCTAGCCTTCGCTAGCTGGAGAAATTAGGCTATTTAGAGGTAAAACTCTCCCGCTTTTTTAATTAAAGGAGGACTAAGAAATACGGTAGTAAAGGTAGAGAACGTGGTTAGTGTAAGGTTACGGCATATAAAATTTAATTTATCTAAACTTTAGTTTAATAATAAAATTATATATTATTATAATAATTACCCCCCCTGTTAATTTAGAGCATCTATTCCTTATTCCCTCCTCTGCCTAAGCATTTTCTTATTAAGAAAATTAGCCCTTTAAAAAAAATAAGGCGAAGCGCGAAGGGCGAAGGGCTAAGGGCGAAGGAGAAGCCTCTCCCTTAGGGAGAGGCTTAGTAGAGGAGTAGTGTGCCTATCTAATATATCATCACCTCTTTGAAATTTCCTTTCTTTCCTTCCTTGCTTTAGCTAAGTCCCTTGTTTTAATTCTTTAAATAGTTAAAAACTTAAGAAAATATTCCTGCCATTGCTCGCAATATATTAACGCTAATTTTTTTTTGTTTAAATAAAAAGAGAAAAGTAGTTCTCCTCCCTTATTTTTTTTTTTACTTTTGTTATTTTTTTTTTTAAAAAAATTACGATAGCAAGGGAACAAAAAAAATTACACGCGACACCTTCAAAGGAGACTCCTCCTCCTCTCCTCCTCAAAGGCTTCGCGCTTCGCATAGGAGGGTAGCCTGTCGCTCCAACGCGGCACGCGGGAGGAAAGAGTTAGCGCTCCTCCTTTATAAAATAGATAGCGCTAGATAAGGAGCTTTCTACCGTTGCTAAATAAAAAAAAAATAGCAATAGCGCTTCGCGTTTCGCGCTTCGCGTTTCGCGCTTCGCGTTTCGCGCTTCGCGCTTCGCGGTTAGGCAGAGGCTTCGAAGCTTCGCAGAGACAAATAAAATTAAGCAAAACTTAACAAATTTAAAAAAAATAAAGAAAGAAGAGCAAACTTAGTTGGAGCTTAGTAATATGGTAAGCACTTATTACTTTCTTTATATTAATGCTAAAGCTAAATTTTTAAAAATTAGCGGTAAAAAAAAGTATCTTTTTTTTTAATTGCTACCTTATTTTTTTTTGTTACGCTAGCCGCTAGCGAGAAAATTAGAGGCCTATTTTTGTTTTTCTCGCTAGCGATCGCGTACGCGGCTACCGGTTGTTATTTTTTTTTAGTTCCCTTGCTTTTGCTTAGCAGCCTAAGCTGTAATTTTTTTTTTAAAAAAATAACAAAAGTAAAAAAAATAAGAAAGCAAGGGAACAAAACAAAATTGGCGACTATTTTTTTTTTTAATATTACCACTAGCCGCGTACTAATTTTTTTTAATAATATTAAAAAAAAAAAATAGAGATTCAACTTTTTTAAATTAATAAAAAAAATTAAAGAGCGGTCGCTAGCGAGAAAAATTTTAAAGCATTAGAGAGAGTGGCAATTCTCAATTATCTAAACATAAAAGTGAAAGTGCTAATTTAAAAGCAGAAATAAAAGTAGAAAGTATTAATAACAATAAGGAATAATCGTCATTGGTAAGATAACACGATTGCTAATCGTCTGGGATAGCACCCTTAAGCGTTCGACTCGCTTTTATTCCGATTTTTTTAAATATATTTATTTGTCCTTTATTATTACCTTATTTCTGCTTTAGCCGCGACGCACCGCTCCTAAAATTATTTAAAATTAGTCGCGGTCCAGTAAAGCAGAAGACAATATTTATAATTAAATTATATATTATTTAGGTCACATTAGTTTAAATGGTAGAATATAGCTTTGTGGATGCTGAGAAAAGAGTTCAATTCTCTTATGTGACCCTAACCTTATAAATATAATAAAAAAATGAATCCTCTCTAGTATTTAATAAGTAGCCTAGTAATCTCCACCTTGCTTTCCCTCTATATTAAGGGAAGCAAGGTGGGCTAAATTAAACTTCACCTCCGCCTTTCGTAATCCTAATTAGGTGAAATTAAGCCTTACTCTAGTTACATTTAAGGGGGGGGGAGTAGGATAGATTAGACTATCTGCTAATGACTTTGCGAAGGATGTGTATGAGGTGAACTGAACCCTGTCTCCTTTATTATTTACCTTCTCTAATTTTTTCCCGCTACCTTATTTTTTTTTTTGTTACGCTAGCCTCTATTAGTACTAATTTTTTTAAATTTATTAAAAAAAAAATCAGTCGCGTACGCGATCGCTAGCGGAAGAGGAAAAAAAAATTAGAGGCCTATTTTTGTTTTTCTCTTTAATTTTTTTTCTTTTGTTATTTTTTTAAAAAAAAAATTACAGCTTAGGCTGCTAAGCAAAAGCAAGGGAATATTATTACTTATTTTTGTTCCCTTGCTTTCTTATTTTTTTTTTGTAAAAAAAAAAATTTAGCGGTAAAAAAAAATTGGCGACTAATTTTAAATAAATAATTTTTTTTTTAATATTTTTTTTTAATAAATAAAAATGAGTCGCGTTTATTTTTTTTGGTAAAGAAAAAGGGAGGAAAAAAATTATTTAAAAAAAAAATTAGTTATAAAAAAAAAATAAACCTAAAGGATAAAAATATTTTTAATTTTTAATATATTAATTAAATTTTTCTTTCTTCTTTTTTGTTAAACCAGCATAATTTAATAATTTACTTTAACTTTATTGCCTAGCTACTACCTCTAATTAAACAAGCCTACTAGGAAAGGATAGGTCTAGCTATATTCAATGCACTGCATTGTCAATGCAGCCTTGTATACTAAGCCTTGCTTAACTTTTGTTTATCTATATTACCTCTCTCCCATTGCTAGTTGCGAATAGCAACGTTCGCGTTAGTAGTGACTCTCTTTAGAATGCGAGAGTCTCTATCTTTCCCTCTCCTGGCTTCGCGCTTCGCGCTTCGCGCTTCGCGCTTCGCAGGACTTGCTAATCATTTTTTTTAAGTTTGCTCCCTCCTTACGCTAGCTACCTAAAGAAAGGAGGCTATTCTTTTTTAGTTCCCTTGCTTTCTTATTTTTTTAAAAAAAAAAATAACAAAAGAAAAATAGGGAGTCCTGCGAAGCCAGGAGAGAAAGCAACTATAAAATAAGTAAATTTTAAAAATTTATAAATTAATTTAATAAAGTAATTCATTAGCTAATCTCCTCTCCCTCCCTGCGAAGCCTCTGCGAAGATGCTAAGGTGCGAAGCGCTAAGCCTTTGAGGACAGATTCCTTTGAGGATGATAGGAGGATTCGCGCTTCGCCTTATTTTTTAAGGGCTAATTTTCTTATTAAGAAAATGCTTACTCCTTAAAGGAGAGTAGGCTTCGCGGTACACCTAAAGAGGAGGAGCTTGTCCTCCTGCCACTCTATATTTTTAAGATAAAGAAATAAACGCGCTAAGCAAAATAAAGGAGATTAGGTGTTGCAGTTAAAGTAAGTAATATTTAATACTTGTTTAACATTATTATTAATTTAAATAAATTGTCTATTAAAGTTTTCAGCTTACCCTCCTTTATTTGATTATAATATCCGAAGTAAAGCAATTAAATAAAGAAATTAAATTAAGATAAAAATTAAAATTAGCGGTAAAAAAAGATACTTTTTTTTTTACTTTTGCCCGCAGCTTTCGCGTACGCGAGTGCTAAGCAAAAGCAAGGGAATAATTTTTTATTTTAATAATTTTTTTTAATATAGAATTATAATGATATAAGGGATAAGAGGTATAAAATAACAATTAAAAAAAAATTAGATAAGCACAAGAAAAAATAGAAATAATAAATCTAAAATATGATAAGTTTATTACTTTTAATACCTTTAATTGGTTCTTTAATAATATTACCTATGTCTAATACTATAGAAAATAAAGAAAAAATGAAGAAAATAGCTATAACTACTTCTTTAATTAATTTTTATATCTCTTTATTTATATGGTATGAATTTGATAATAGTATAAGTCAATTTCAATTTCTTAGTGAGTTCAATAACTTAAGTTTCTGTCATTTACATTTTGGAATAGATGGTATATCTTTATATTTTGTATTACTAACTACTTTTGTTACACCTATAGCCTTATTATCTAACTATACAAATATAACAAAAAATTTAAAATTCTTTTTAATATCTTTTTTAGTATTAGAAACTTTACAGATATGTGCTTTTGTTTCTTTAGATCTATTATTATTTTATATATTTTTTGAAAGTGTTAAGTGGTGTGGGATATCACTTATGTTATGCTTCAAACTGCCAAACTCCGGGGACGCCCTAAAGCTTATGATACCAAACTATATTCGAAAAGGTATAAGTGGATGAATTAATCACTCATGTATGGTAATAAGTCAAAAGATGAAGGAAACTGAAATGGGTTATCGCGGATCTAAATCATCTTGTTTATCTTATTCAGATAAACAAGGTGTAAAAGAGCAACGAGTAGACGGTAGTTATTTAGGTTCTAATCTAGGATCTAAATTAAGGTGTACTCTAATGGGCGGCGAAAGTCGTTATCAAATCAGTATCCCTTCTAAACAATTAATTACAACTAAAAAAAGATTTTTAACTTATCTTCATAAACCATCTATTAGAAAAATGTCAAGTATCGGAGAAAGTTTATTAGATAGTACTAATAAATTAAATCCTTGAACAGTTACAGGGTTTATAGATGGAGAAGGATGTTTTGGATTATATATATATAAAAATCCAAAATCTAAAATGGGTTGGTATGTTTTTCTAGATTTTAAAATCACTTTAGCTTCTAAAGATAAAATTATCTTAGATGAAATTCAAAACTATTTTAAAGTAGTTCCCTTGCTTTGGCTTAGCAGCCTAAGCTGTAATTTTTTTTTTAAAAAAATAACAAAAGAAAAAAAATAATTATATTTTTTTTTAGTGTGTTTAATCATGGAGAAAATACTAAACAATATGGTATTAGGTCAATCAAAGGTTTGCAAATTATTATTAATCATTTTGATCAGTATACATTGCAAACTAAAAAAGTAAATGACTATATTTTATTCAAAGAAGCATTTAAAATTATTTCTAATAAAGAACATTTAAGTAGTTCCCTTGCTTTGGCTTAGCAGCCTAAGCTGTAATTTTTTTTTTAAAAAAATAACAAAAGAAAAAAAAATATAATTATTTTTTTTTTAGGGGCTAGATAAATTAATTCTAATTAAAGATTTGATGAATAAAGGCCTTTCAAGAGAGCTTGTTAATGCTTTTGGCTCTACTCAAATTAATAAGCAGCTCTCCTTAGAAATCCCTCCTAAGGCATTGAGGGAGTCTAATAAAAATAGGTCTATAGGAGAGTGTTTAAAGCGAAGTACTTTATTGCAAGAAACAAGTCAAGAAACAACAATACTTGATAAACAAAATAAAAAGCTAGATCCTTATTGGTTATCTGGATTTTCTTCAGGAGAAGGTAGTTTTCAAATAAGTATTAGAAAACTAAACTCCTCTCTGAAATATCAAGTAGTTTTAACATTTAGCGTAGGTCAAGGAGCTAGAGACGAAGAATTACTTCTAAGTTTTATACCTTATTTAAACTGTGGTAAGCTTCATAAAAAATATGCTAAGAGATTTGATAAATTTTATTTTGAATTCAGAGTATCTAAATTTTCAGACATTGAAACAAAAATAATACCTTTTTTTCAAGAATTTCCTATTATAGGAAAAAAATTATTGGATTTTCAAGACTTTTGTAAAATTGCAATATTAATGAAAAAAAAAGCCCATTTAACTACATCCGGATTAAATGAAATCCGAAAAATTAAAGAAGGAATGAATTTTTTTTTTTTTAAAAAAAAATTAGTTCCCTTGCTTTTGCTAAGCAGAAAGCTGCGGGCAAATGAAAAAAAAAGTGTAATATTTGTATGATAAAGCTGATGAAAATGGTTTTACCTATATTATTTATAGTAATCGTGGTTTTTGGGCATGGTAAAGATAGATTTAGATCAGCATTCTTATTTTTTTTATATACCTTAGCAGGTAGTTTACCTATGTTATTGAGTATATTATATATATATAGTTATATTGGTTCTACAGATTTTCAATTTATATCTTTATTTGACATAAGCCTAGAAAGTCAAAAATTATTATGGTTAGGTTTTTTTATAGCTTTTGCAGTAAAAACACCTTTATATCCTTTTATAATTTGGTTACCTAAAGCTCATAGTGATTCTCCTTTAGCTGGTTCAATCTTACTAGCAGCCACAATATTAAAACTGGCTACATATGGGTATTTAAGAGTTTTAATAAATATATTACCAGATGCTACAAATTTCTTTAGTCCTTTAGTTCAAACTATTGCTATTATTTCTTTAATATATGCTAGTTTCTCTACTATTATTCAACAAGATACTAAAAGATTAATAGCTTATAGTAGTGTTGCTCATATGAGTATTGTTGTTTTAGGTTTATTTTCTAATAGTTTAATTGGAATAGAAGGTGCTTTATTGTTATCTATTGGACATGGTTTTGTTAGTCCAGCTTTATTTATTTGTGTAGGAGGTATAATTTATGATAGAACAGGTACTAGAATTATTAATTATATTAGAGGACTAGTTACTTATATGCCTGTATTTACTATTTTATTCTTTATTTTTACTTTAGCTAATACTGGTATACCTTTAACTATAAATTTTTTAGGAGAACAACTATCTTTGATTGGGATATGGCAACAAAATCCAATTATAGCCATTCTAGGTGCAAGTAGTATTCTTCTTTCTGCTTGCTATTCTATATTTTTATACAATAGAATCTCTTATGGTAACTTATCACCATACTTACCTCCTTTAAAAGATATTAATAGAAGAGAATACTTTTTATTAATAAGTTTATTAATACCTACTCTTCTTTTTGGTATTTTCCCTAATATAATACTAGATTCTTTACATGCTAGTGTAACTACACTATTGTTTTAAATTTTAAGCCCTTATAATAAATTAAGTAGCGAAATATTTCTCCTCCCTCTTACGCTTACGCGGGAGGGAGGACACCCTACATAATATATTTTATCTTTTAAATTTTAATAAATTTTATTAATTTAACACTCCCGCCTCCTACCTACCTGATTAAGCAGTTATTTTTCCTCGCTACCGCAACGCGCGCAACGCGCGCAACGCGCGCAACGCGCGCAACGCGCGCAACGCGCGCAACGCGCGCAACGCGCGCAACGCGCGCAACGCGCGCAACGCGCGCAACGCGCGCAACGCGCGCAACGCGCGCAACGCGCGCAACGCGACTAATCTTGTTACCCTTATTATTTTAGGGATCGCGTTGTGGCTAGCGCCTATTTTGTTTTTCTCTTTAATTTTTTTTTTTCTTTTGTTATTTTTTTAAAAAAAAAATTACAGCTTAGGCAGCTAAGCAAAAGCAAGGGAATATTATTAATAAAAAATTAGTACTAATAGCGCTTATTTTTTTTTTTTTGTAAAAAAAAATAGAAAAACAAAATTGGGCATTAAAAAAAAATAAGCAATACACGCTTCGCGTTTCGCGCTTTCGCGTTTCTCGCTTCGCGGTTCGGAGAGAGGAGGAATGCTGTACAGCACAAGGCTTTAAAAAATATAAAAGTATATAGTTTAGCTTGATATAAAAGCAAATAATAATTCCGTCTCTCCCATATCCTTTTTAAAATAAAAGCATGTTAATCATCCTGCCTTTTTAATTTATATTAAAATAAGTATAAGTTTAATTAAATAAATTTAGAATCTCTCGCCAATTTTTTTTTGTTTTTGTCTTAATTTTTTTTTATAAAAAAAAATTACCAAAGCGGCTGAATCTTTTTTTTTTATTAAAAAAAAATTTAGCCGCGTACGCGATAATTTTTGTTTTTCTCTTTTTTTTGTTTTCTGTAATTTTTTTCTCGGTAGCGGCTAGCGGTTCTTTTTTTTTTTAATTTTTTACAGCTATCGCGTAGCGGCAGTTATTTTTTTAAAAAAAAAATAAGAAAAGCAAGGAAATATAAAAAAAAAATAAGATCCAAAGCGAGAAAAAGCGAGAAAAAAAAAATAAACGCGGTATATGATTATAAAAAATTGCCGCTAGCGAGGAACAAAAAAAATTGGCTATAAAAAAAAGTAGAAAAAAAAGTAGTTTACAGTTTACTTTTTTTTTAATCTTTTTTTTTTTAATAACTTTTTTTTTTAATATTATAAAAAAAATTATAGCTTAAATATACTAGATTGCTTAAGCAATTATATTAGTCAAGTTATTAAACACCCTCCAGCAGCTTAGCTCTCCTTAAGGAGAAATAGAATAGGTCTAACTTAATATTATTAAATTTAATTAGATATTTTTAAAATTTTATTTTAACTTAAAGTTAATAGATAGGCGGCTAGCGAAACTCAATATTTTTCTATTTCTTTTTTTTTTATAGTTAATTATTTATTAAAATGTCTACTTATTCCACCCACTATTTCCTATCATAAATATTCTTATTCTAGACAATTAATTTTTACTCCCCCCCAGCTGACTTTATACGCAGTAGACAAAATACAATAATACCTCAAATAAGTTAAGCTAAAGCGGAAATTTATAAAATATAAAAAGGTGAGCTTTGCTATATTTTCTATTTAGTTTATTTAATCTATATAAACTAAATAATTACCTTCCTAAGTACCCCACGCTCTGACTTAACCCCCCCCCCCCCCCTCCGCGTGCCGAGTAGCAAGCGTTGCTTATTTTTTTTTTTAATATTTTTTTTTTATTTAATTAATTTTTTTTTTAATTAAAAAAAAAATAGCCGCGTAGGCGATCGCTTATTTTTTTTTTTCTACTATTTTTTTTAAATAAAAAAAAAAATTAGTACGCGATCGCTAGCGGGCTAAAAAAAAAATAAGTAATAAGAAAAGCGTTGGGAGAGAGTAGGGTAAGGTGGTTCGCTTGTTCGCTCCTTAGGAGGTTCGGTATTTCGCGTTTCGCGCTTCGCGCTTCGCCTTATTTTTTTAAGGGCTAATTTTCTTAATAAGAAAATGCTTAGGCAGAGATAGTGAGAGAGGGAGTTAAAGCTAGAGCAAGTCATATACTAAATATGGGATATATTAATTATATTAATTTAATAAATATTTATTTAGGTCTAATTAAAAAGGAGGGCCACCTTACTTAATTTAATTTAATTTAATAAAAGATTAATCTTTTATTAAATTAAATTAATTTTTTTTTGTCTCTCTTTTTTTTAACTCTCCAAAGCGGCTATTTTTTTTAAAAAAAAATTAGAAAAAAAAATTATCGCGAAGGTACTCCTTTATATAATGGAATAATTGGGCAGGCCTGCCCTGCGTCTAAATGCGGGGAAGGAAAGTAAAAATTAGTAGCCGCTAGCGCAGAAGGTAGGGCGAATTATTACTTATATTATTATAGGTCTCTAATAATAATTCTCTTAATTATAATATAATTAGATTGCTGCAATCCTCCTTTCTATTAAAAAAAAATAGATTAGAAAGGAGTCGGTAGCTAATTTTTTTAATTAAAAAAAATATTAAAAAAAAAAAAGTATCTTTTTTCTATTTTTTTTTTTGTTTTTCTCGGTAGCGATCGCGTACGCGGTAATTTTGTTTTTACTTTTGTTATTTTTTTAAAAAAAAAATTACAGCTTAGGCAGCTAAGCAAAAGCAAGGGAATATTATTATTAAAAAATTAGTACGCGGTAAAAATTTTTTTTGTAAAAAAAAATAGCAATCGTAATTTTTTTTTTAGTATAAAAAAAAAATAACGGTAAAAACAAAAAATCGGGGGTATTTTATAACTTTAATTACTATAATAATTAAAGGTTTAAATAAGGTCACAATTTCTATGTTAAACACTACAAAACTTTACTTTAAAAAGTTAAGTGTTTGTTATAAGCCTGTATTTTATACTTTTTTTATAGATTAATTATATCTAATTTTTTATATCTTTCAATTTAATTAAATGTATCAGGATATTTGCTAAGCGAAATTAGCATAATAAAAATTAAAGATAAGCTAATAAATTTTATATAATTATAAGAATATAATCTCCCTCCATGCGAAGCCTCCTCTATTCTATTTTTTTAATCTGTAGCTAAAATTTAAAAAATTAAAGAAAAATAGTCGCTAGCGTAACAAAAATTTAGAAATAAGGGAGGCTTCGCAGAGAGAGCGTGGTGAGGCAATGGCGGAAAACTCCCCTCCTAACGAGAACTATCTCGCTTTTAAAGATAGAGGCTTCGCAGGGAGGGGGGGGGGGGGATAGTAGAATTTACTAGCACTGATTAAAAAAATCGCTAGTCCTGCGAAGCGCGAAGCGCGAAGCGCGAAGCCAGGAGAGAGTAAGGACTCTAATCTCCCGCGTGGCGCGCCACGCTCTCTAACCTCTTTACTTTTCTTGCTTTTCTTGCGAGCGAAAGGGAGATTTCTTGCCACTTTAACTAGAAAATAGGTAAAGGACTCTACCTCTCTAATTTTTTTTTTTCTTTTGTTATTTTTTTAAAAAAAAAATTACAGCTTAGGCTGCTAAACCAAAGCAAGGGAATATTTAAAAAAAATAAGCGAAGCGCGAAGCGCTAACAGTGAAGCGATAAACCCGAAGCGCAAAGGGCGAAGCGCGAAGCCTATTAGGAGTGGAGCTAGTGGAATAAATATAGAGAGTTATAAATCAAGGCAAAAGCCAAATTCTAATTTTCCTTCTCCCAAATAATTATACAAGTTATTAGATAAGGTAACTAACATTCTCCCAACTTTTTGTTATAGGTATTAAAAAAAAATAAGAATGCTCCTCCCTTGAGGGGTGAGATGTATTATCAGGCTCATCCTCAAACTTGATGTCAATGCTAATTATTTACTTGCGGAGGTAGCAATGCCTCTATTCTGTTTTTAATTCCTCTGCAAGGCCTGTCTATGGCGGCAGGGGGTAAGCAAAGTAGACCTTAACATAGGTCTACTGCATAGTTCTAGCATAACAGTGCGCACGCACCTGTACAAATTTCTATTATAATACATTCTTATATTAGAAATTAAAATAATAAGAGCAGCGCTGTTTAAGGTAAGGTATAACCTCTCCTCTACTATATCAAACCTCTAACTATAAGGTATTAAGAGGGCAAATAATTAGAGGAGAGATCATGCTTTCTTTGGAGAGGTGATTCTGTCTATTTCTTGCCCTTGTGCTTAGCAGGCTAGAAGGGGGGGGGGGGGGTAGATTAGGGAGAAGGTTTTGTTAAGAAACATAATTAGATGAATTAGCTTTGCAATCCTTATCTTTATTAAATAGTATTATAATTTTTCTTTGCTTTAAAATAACCTAGTTACCTAACTATATAAAAAAATAAACACCTTATGCTAGTCCTTATCTATATTAGCATATCTCCATATCTATTCATTAAATTGAAAGTAAGGATAAAATATGATAAGATAGATAGTTAGCTGCTTAAGTAAAAGATATTTTATCTTATCGCAAGCGCCTCTTCAGCCAAGCTCTCTCATTCCCTGCGAAGCCTCTCCTGGCTTCGCGCTTCGCGCTTCGCGCTTCGCGCTTCGCAGGACTAGCTAAAAAATTTTTTTTTAAGTTTGCTCCCTCCTTACGCTAGCTACCTAAAGAAAGGAGGCTATTTTGTCGGTAGCTAATATTTTTCCGCAACGCGACTCTATTTTTTAAAAAATAAAACGCGGCATTTTTTTTTTATTACCGCGTTGCTCTGCTATCGCCTTATTTTTTTTTTTCTCGCTAGCGGCTTGCGTAACAATAAAAAATCGGGCTAATTTTCTTAATAAGAAAAATGCTTACTCCTTAAAGGAGAGGAGGCTTCGCGCTTCGCCTTATTTTTTTAAGGGCTAATTTTCTTAATAAGAAAATGCTTACTCCTTAAAGGAGAGTAGGCTTCGCAATTCGCAGTAGGCCTAGAGGGTGATGAGGAACCGCGGGGCGATAAATAAAGTCTCGTTATTGCGAAATAAATAAAGTCTCGCTATTTTAGTGGGGAGGAAGATAGAAAGGTACCTGCGAAGCCAGGAGAGAATAATTATGAATAACTAATATATAATAGAAGGGAAGATAGCTATAGGCGAAAAGTAGAAAATTTATCATGACAATCTCTACAATATTAAATTTACTTATAGTTGGTTTTGCTTTAACTAGTGTTTTATCAATTACAGCTACAAATTCAGTTATTTCAGTTATATTTTTAATCAGTACTTTTGTACAAGTAGCATTATATCTAATACTATTAGGAATAAATTTTATAGCTATTTCTTACATCGTAATATACGTTGGAGCTATAGCAGTATTATTTTTATTTGTAATAATGATGATAAATATAAAATTAACAGATGTTTTAGAAACTGGTAATAATTATACTAAAAATTTACCTTTAGCAATTAATATTATTATTTTCTTTATTTTTATTTTATTTACATTATTACCTTTATCTTTAAAATCTATTTCTCCCGCCAATGTGATAGGAGTCTCTATTCTTCCAAATTTTAATAATATTATTAATTTAAAGGATAATACTATTAATCAATCAAGCCCAAGTAGCTTGTTTTCATATCCAATAGAGGGAGAGTTTGAATTTATTAATGCCTTTAAATATTTGAATAAGTATAATCTTAATTATTCTGATTTAAATTTAACCTTTTTCTCAGAAATTGAAGTTTTAGGACAAAATTTATATACTTATGGTGCTATTTTATTAATAATATTAAGTATTATATTATTATTAGCTATGTTCGCAACTATTGTATTATCTAAAAATAATAAACATATTTAATTTATATTAGCCCCCCCCCCCCCCCCCCTAAGCGCTAACGAAAGAAAGGAGGAGTGGCAATATCCTCCTCTGCGAAGCGCGAAGCGCGAAGCGCGAAGCGCGAAGCGCTTCCTAAAGTAGGTTGATGGTAGGGTACCCTTAAAGGCTTCGCGCTTTGCAGAGGGGTGGGGGGGGGGGGGGGTGATTAAGGCAATGGCGAGGAACTTATCCTCAGGATTCGCGTTGCGAGAGATAGGAATGGCGGCAAACTCCTATCTCTAAATATTGTCTTAAAAATAAGGCGGGAAAGTTCTATCACTTATTTTTTTTTTTAATTAGGCGTCGCGTGGTGTTATACTTTATATTAGCTTCAGCTCCCCTCTCTCCTAAAGAATAATAGACTTTAGATAGGAGTAATATTTAATTAAATATAAATTAAGGCGTGGCTACTCTATCCGAACCGCGAACCGCGAAGCGCGAAGCGGTTCTTGCGAAGCGAAAAACGCGAAGCGGTTCTTGCGAAGCGAAAAGCGCGAAGCGCGAAGTGCTTATTTTTTTTTTTAATTTTTGTAATACGCAAAGCTTATTTTTTTATTAATTAAAAAAATAAGCGATATAAATAAATATAAAATTAAAGGAGACCGCAAATATTTAGAGGCCTAGCTCTACTGCACTTTCCTGCGCTGCTTTGCTGGGATGCGCTTATAGGTGCGCAGGAATACTTTTCAAAATAATACTATTTTTTTTTCTCTTTTTTTTTGATATCGCTTTATTATAAAAATAGTAATGCTGCGTTTATTTTTTTTTTTCTTTTATCGTAATTTTTTTGTTCCCTTGCTATCGTAAATTTTTTTTTTTACTTCCCTTGCTTTGGCTTAGCAGCCTAAGCTGTAATTTTTTTTTTAAAAAAATAACAAAAGAAAAAAAATTACGGCCGCTAGCGACTAATTTTTTTTATTAAAACAAAATTACCGCGTACGCGATCGCTTTGGAGAGAAAAAAAAAAGAGAAAAAAAAAGATTAGCGATAGCAGAGATAAATAAATTAAAAGAGGTATTGTATAAGTAATACTACTTAAATTTAATTATATTGTATTTCAAGTATCTAGCACCTTAATAAGCTACTATATCTCCCTTGCATATATTTTTAGGCTTTGAGGGAAGGCAGAAGCAGCAATAATTAGGAACATAATTACTATAAATAAAGAGAAGAGTTTCTTTATTAAAGCGAATATAACTCAGTAGCTAGGATTGTTACTGTATAGATAAAATTATATAAATATAAGGGGAAATCTGATAATGGTTAATCGGTTATATTTGCAATATAATTATGATAGTTCGAATCTATCTTTCTCCAAAAAATTTACAATATACTAGTATTTCTTATGATTGTTTAAGGTTGCGCACTCCTTAAAAGAGGCTAATTTATTTTTTTAATAAAAATAATAATAGTAGACATAGGCTCTGTTACCTGGTTACCAGTATCCCCTTCCCCTAAAATAGCTTACTTGACCTTATTATAGCTTGCTCCCCTAGAGGCCTTGCGCCTTTATAACTTTTTTTTTTAAAAAAAAAAGTTAGCGCGCCTAAAAAAAAAAAAAAAAAAAAAAAAAAATTAATCTCTTATTTTTTTTTAATAATATTCCCTTGCTTTGGCTTAGCAGCCTAAGCTGTAATTTTTTTTTTAAAAAAATAACAAAAGAAAAAAAATTAGTACTAATACCGGCTCCTCTCTGTATTAAAAAAAAATTTTTTTTTTAAATTTTTATAAAGGAGGGGTAGAGAGAGGCGAAGCGCTTCGCAGATAGAGCATGGGCCCTATCCCAAAGATAACTACCATAAATCCAATCTACGGGGTAGGTATACATGCCAGATTATAATAAATTACCCAAGCTATATACTACTAAAAGACTTCACCCTTCGCGCTTCGCCTCTAGCAGAGGTGGGCTTTCGCAAAAAAATTATAGTAATAACTAATAACTTATTAGGTAGTTGCTACCTTATTCTTTTTTTTTTGTTACGCTAGCCGCTAACGAGTAAAACAAAAATTAGACGACTAATTTTGTTTTTCTCTTTTTTTTCTAATTTTTTTTCTTTCTCTCGCTAGCGAGAGAAAAAATTAGAAAAAAAAAAAATAAATGCGGCTAATTTAAAAAAAAAAATTGGGCTATAAATTCTAAATTAAATCTAGATCTAATTAATATAATTTCTCTCCTGCATTAAGCAGGACTCTTTAGTTTTTCATATAAAAATAATATAAGTAATACCTTATTAATCATTACTTGAAAAGTTTTCAAACTTAGCTAATTTAAGAACCTTAGCTTAGCCTCTTATTTTTAAGAGATTTATTAAATAAGAAATAGTTACTCTATCATTAACTGCTAAATATTCTAGCTGCGTCATCCTCATTCTTGTTAAAATAAAAATTTAATTCTTGTTAAATATAAAGTACTAGGTAAACTTTATCTCTCCAATTAGCGCTTTGGAAAGCAAGCAGATTACTGTATATAAAGGGTTAAGTTTACAGGTGGTTCTGTTGTAGACCTGCAAAGTCTATTGTTTAGGTTCAATTCCTACTTAACTCTGCTAATTAAATAAACTTATTTTATCTTTTTTTATCTAAATTTTAGAGGCGCTATTATTCAATTTTTTTTTAAAAAAAAATAGCAAACAAAAATTAATAAAAAAATTATTCCCTTGCTTTTGCTTAGCACTCGCGTACGCGAAAGCTGCGGGCAAATGAAAAAAAAGTATCTTTTGTCTATTTTTTCTGTCGCGTACG
Organism: Psilocybe cubensis; assembly: GCF_017499595.1. Classification (NCBI taxonomy): domain Eukaryota; kingdom Fungi; phylum Basidiomycota; class Agaricomycetes; order Agaricales; family Agrocybaceae; genus Psilocybe; species Psilocybe cubensis. Next base: position 15,771 of record NW_025952838.1, read on the forward strand.
CGGTCGCTAGCGACAGAATTTTTTTAATTAAAAAATTTTTAGTACGCGAGAAAAAAAGAGACAAAAAATTTAGTACTAATACCGGTAATTTTTTTTTTAAAAAAAAAAATGAGTATATACCGCGTACGCGCAGAGAAATTGTAATTTTAATATTAGAGATAGAGTGGAGTCCTCCTCCTAAATAAAGGAGTCCTTCCTAAATAAGGGCTTCGCAGCTTCGCAGCTTCGCAGCTTCGCAGAGATAGTTAAGTAAATTAAAAAAAAAATTAAAAAAAGCGAGATAGTGTAATTGGTAACACTACAGCCTCATGAGCTGTCATTTAAGATTCGAGTTCTTATTTCGCTAAGTTATTTTAAGTTATCTTATACTCCTGCACTAAGCAGGACTCCTTTCTCTCCTTGCTTTCTGCTTAGTGCTTCCTGCTACCTCTAATAACACTTAATTTTAAATTTTTACCTTATTTTTTTTTTGTTACGCTAGCCGCTATTAGTACTAATTTTTTTTCTTTTATTAATTTTTGTTCCCTTGCTATCGTAATTTTTTTTTTTACTTCCCTTGCTTTGGCTTAGCAGCCTAAGCAAGGGAACTAAACAAATTTACGATCGTAAATTTTTTTTAGTTAAAAAAAATAACGATCGCGTACGCGGCTGTAATTTTTTTAAAAAAAAAATAACAAAAGTAATAAAAAAAAATTACGTTCTAATACCGGCATTTTTTATTAAAAAAAATTAAGTACGCGATCGCTAGCCGCTAGCGAGAAAAAAAGATACTTTTTTTTTTAAAGCGGAAAAAAATAAGGGAGTAGAAGCGCTTTCTAAGAATTAAAAAAAAAATAGCGGTCTTTTCGTATAAAGGTTAGTACAATTCCCCTTCAAGGAATAAATATCAGTTCAATTCTGATAAGGATCAAGGTATAATATTTTATAATTCTAATATTATTTATTATTAAATACTTACTCCCCTCACGCTACTTCCCATTATCTTTTAGATTAGGGCTAATCTCTATAATGCTTTACCTTTAGCTTTAGCTAAAAAAATAGAAAGGAGGTTAGAGTCGGGACTCGGCCCGCCTAGTCTATAAGGTGGGACTAAGTCTAGGAAGACTGGAAATTTATCGCCAATTTTTTTTACTTAATTTTTTTTAATAATATACTCGCTACCGGCGCGTTTATTTTTTTTTTCTCGCTTTGGATCTTATTTTTTTTTTTATATTCCCTTGCTTTGGCTTAGCAGCCTAAGCTGCGGGCAAAAGTAAAAAAAAATTACAACCGCTAGCGAGAAAAAAAAAAAGAAAAAAAATTTAGTACGCGATTGCTATTTTTGTTTTACTCGCTAGCGGCTAGCGGTTGTTATTTTTAGTTAAAAAAAATTACAGCCGCGTACGCGATCGTTATTTTGTTTTCTTTTGTTATTTTTTTAAAAAAAAAATTACAGCTTAGGCTGCTAAGCCAAAGCAAGGGAACTAAAAAAAATTTACGATTGTAATTTTTTTAAAAAAAATAACGATAGCAAGGGAACAAAAAATAAGGTAGCAGGAAATGCTAAGCCCAGTTCTCTTTAGTCTTTAGTCTTTAGTCTTTAGTCTCCTTTAGGACTCTAAAGTCTCCTTTAGGACTCTAAAGTCTTTAGTCTCCTTTAGGAGTCTAATACTTTAGCTTTAGCGCCAGGAGAGTCACATACTTATTTTATTTATATAAAATTAGGTGAGAAGGCAAACTACATAAATAATTTAACTATAAGTGCTCTAACAAATTAGACTCCTCCCACTTTTCTCTCTCTCCAGCCGCTAGCCGCTGGAGAGAGAAAAAAAAAGAGAGACAAATTCCGCTTTGGTAATTTTTTTTTATTAAAAAAAATTGCCGGTATTAGTACTAATTTTTTTTCTTTTGTTATTTTTTTAAAAAAAAAATTACAGCTTAGGCTGCTAAGCCAAAGCAAGGGAATATTATTAAATAAAAATCAGCCGCGTACGCGATCGCTTTGGAGAGGCATTTTTTTTAAAAAAATTAAGGAGCTAGTTTCTTCCGCCTATTTTTGTTTTACTCGCTAGCGGCTAGCGGTTGTTATTTTTTTTTAGTTAAAAAAAAATAAGAAAGCAAGGGAACAAAACAAAATTTGGCGACCGCTAATTTTTTTTCTTTTGTTATTTTTTTAAAAAAAAAATTACAGCTTAGGCTGCTAAGCCAAAGCAAGGGAATATAAAAAAAAATAAGCGATCGCTAGCGGCTGAATAAATTCAGGGTAAAGGCTAATAGTACTGGTTAATTACAAATTAGTAAGCCAAATAAGATGATGATTTTAATTTCAATATTAACATTAATAGTTGCTAAGGCGCTACCTGTTTTAAGCTCAAATATTCCAAGTGTACATTTTATTCCGGGTTTCAGTAATGCGAATTACAAATTTTGTTTTTGGTTCATTTTAATTGTTACAATGGTGTTGGTTTTTAAATATATTGATTTGTTAACTTTGATTAATTTTAATTTAAATTATTTACATATGGAGTATGATGTTATTAATTTTTTTGGAGAGTCAGGTAATGCTAGTGGAAGTAATAATAATAACGGTATTTCTCCTTTGTCTGATCCTGTTAGTGTATGGCCTAAAGGAGTACCTCAAAGTTATGGGGTAATTGGATCTGGGTTAGCTGTTTATTCTGTTTTAACAAAGGTTGGTGGTTTAAGTTTAAGAGGGAGAATAATAGCTACATTAGGTGCAATGGGTACAACTACTGGTGTACTAATTAGCACTATGGCTTTAGAAGATTCAGTAGGGTTTAATAGATTAATTCATTGCTTGAATGTTTATAGAAATACTAAGACTTGGCCTAGCATAGATCAAATGTATATAGATGTAAATAACAGTAATTATTTAAAAAGTGTCGAAGAAGTAAAAAATGCTTCTGAAAATGTTATAAAGGATATTAGTGAATCTAACATTTTAGAGGCTTTAAAACAACAAAATATTAGTGAAAGTGAGAGTAGTGCTATCATAGAAGCAATTAAAAATTTAAAATCTAATAAATTATTACCTGATATAGAATTTGATATAATAAATATTATATCTAAACTATTAGAAAGTATATTTAATATCTTTAGTCCTGTAAATCTTACAGGATTTATTGATGATTTTATAGGGCAACATATGGCTATAAACGCAATTATTTTATTATTGGTTTCTTCTGCTATTTTATGCTTTATAGCATACACTATAAATATTATATTTTATATAAAAAAAGATTATTTACTAAAAACTTTCAATAACAAATATATGAGATTTTATATTAAATATCAAGGTTTCTTTGCTAAATTAGCCATTATATATCTGCCTATTCTTATTATAATTAATTTATTAACAATTTTATATTTAAGTATCTATATCATTACTCATCCTATACCTTATGAGGTATTGGGGGTGGATCTTCATGTTTATGTAAATAACTCTAATATAAATAATATAAATAATATAAATAATAATCCCCCTCAATACTAAATAAAATACTAATTTATTCAAATTTATCTATAAATACTATACTACTATAAATCTTAAAAATAAGATTATTAGGAGAATAAGTCATAAAGCTACAAAAGATATTAATTATGAAAGTTTGAATGATTTAAACTTATCAGCAAATAGTAATATAATAACTAAATTTAATCAAATAAAAGGTTATAATATAGATTTAAAAATAGGAAATTTAATTTATTCTCTGCGCTAGCGATCGCTAGCGACTGATTTTTTTTTTCTTTTGCCCGCAGCTTATGCTAAACAAAAGCAAGGGAATAAAAAAAATTTAGTACTAATAGCGCTGATTTTTTTTAATAAAAAAATTAGTACGCGGTAATCTTTTTTTTTAAATTTAATTATATCCTCCCCCTTAATTTAATTTAACTTTTTTTATAATACATATCATATCATATCATATCATATCATATCATATCATATCATATCATATCATATCTATTTTAAATATATTAATATACTACCCCTTATTAAATATAAATTATAAAAGTTTATATTTAATTTTAAATTTTAGTCCTGCGCTAGCGACTCTTTTTCTTTTTTTTTTCGGGAACTAGACTAATTTTATTTATTAGTTAAGTAAGGTAGTAAGTTTTTTTTGATTAAATCTATATTCGAGCATGCTTAGATTCGAACTAAGAACTTTTTAATTGACAATTAAACACTATACCAATTTAGATACATGCCCCAAACTAATCTTTTTACTAACTACTTTTATTTATTCCTCTCCCTGCTAAAGCTGGGAGAGGAGAGATTAATATTTATATAATATAAAATATAAGTATATATAAACTATATATTTATAGGAATAAAGGTAACTTATCTATTTTTTAAGTGTCTCTCACTTTAATTAAAAATAAAAAAAAATATTCGCTTAATTTATTTTTAATCGGGCTTATAAAACTGCAACTCAGCTATTACAATTCTTACTAGCACTTAATAAGCGTGCCGCGCTCTATACTTTTTTCTCCCCCCCCCCTAAGTGTCACTCCTATATTTAGATATAAAAATAATTAAGAGTGGAGATTAGTCTAATCTACCTTAAATTCAGCATCTTTCTTGACCTCCCTTTAAGGAGTAATCTACTTTCCTTATATTTATTTCGCCCAGCTCTCTCTGTAAACTGCCACCCCCCCCCCTTATCTTATTAACGTAAGCGGGAGGATTCGCAGATATGATTTTAACTTCTCGCTCTAAAGCGAGAAATTCTTTGCGGTAGCCCTCCTAATGGAGGGCGGTTATAGATAGTAAAGAGGAAAGATAGCGTAGCGGGAGTCTCATTTAATTAAATATTATAGTCGCCACGCTCGCCTTTTTAAGGTAGTCTAATATCTACCTTTCGTTCACTACTCTTCAAAGGGTTCGTATTTCGCAAGAGAGCTAACTACCTAAATTGAATTAAGGACAATACCCAAATGAAAAGAATATCTAATTCCATTTCATTCTAAATCCTTTACTTGCGCTTAATTTTTTATGTTTAAAAAAAAATAACGGGTTGCGAGAAAGCCCTAAAGATTAGGGACTAGTTTAAGTTAAATATAAAAAAGTGTAGGTCCTAAATAAGTCGAGTAATTTTACTTAATAAAAGATAAAAATGTATGTAAAATTTTAAGTTAAAAAAATACCATTTTTATAATATACTCGCTACCGGCGCGTTTATTTTTTTTTTTTCTCGCTTTTTCTCGTTTTGGATCTAATTTTTTTTTATATTCCCTTGCTTTTCTTATTTTTTTTTAACTTCCCTTGCTTTGGCTTAGCAGCCTAAGCTGTAATTTTTTTTTTAAAAAAATAACAAAAGAAAAAAAAAATTACTGCCGCTTCGCGATAGCTCTAAGTTTTAAAAAAAAATAAGAACCGGTAGCCGCTAGCGACCGCTAGCGAGAAAAATTTACAGAAAACAAAAAAAGAGAAAAAAATATAATAAGTATAGCTTATTATTAAAATAAAAAATAGTCTTAATACTTGATTACTAAATATTTTTTTAATATATATTAAACTAATTAATATGATATTTTCTTATTTTCTGTCCTTCCTTAAAGGAGGAAATGTGCACACATAGATCCATGGCCACACTCCTTAAAGGAGGGTAAGGAGTGAAGGCTCATAGTAGACATATCCTAAATAATAAGATAATCACTTTCCCCTTTCCCTCAAATACCTTTTTTTTTTCTGCAGCCCGCGCCGCGGCTAGTTAGTAGAAGTAAGGAGATAGCTTGGCGGACCTTACTTCCTTTCGTAACTCGGATCTTAAGGTTAAGGGAGTAGTGATTGCGCTGTATGAGGGTATTTGCGGAACACCTAGGCCTATTATCATAAAAATTAAATTTAACTTTTATAGTGATAGCATAGATAGCTAGGGCGGGGGGTTATAATTTATCTCTCCTTAAATTAGCCCACCTATCCCTCTAAAACTCTATATTTATAAATCTTAATAACTAATTTAACTTATGAAATCAAAATAAGGGTGTGCATCTATTAATATATAATAGCATGTTACAGGACTCTTTCTATAATTTTACTATATATTAAGTATTACTAAGGTAACCTTTGCCTATCCATCTTGATGAGATCCAACTGACTCATATTATCCTATTATCATACTAGCGTATTATACGGACTATGTTTCATTTTCACTTAGTAAAGCGGGGTCAAATGGGTACTCAATAAGGGCTTCAGAATAGTAAACCATTTCACCTTCGTGGTGAATACGATGAAGGATACGATAGTTATTAGAGTAGTCCTTAACAATAACCCTTGTTAGATTTTTTTCACCAATATCCTCAAAATCTATTTCTACTTCACGCCCTTGACGTACCAGACTAAGTAAACTTTCAGGTACGGTAACCATGGACTTTGTAAAAGCATTAGATAATAGATTTAAGGGACCTCTTTGGTTAATTTTTATTAAATGATTTTCAATTACTACTTCAGCTTCCTCCACCCGATCCAACATTTGATCTTCTGTTAAGGAAGTCCCAAATACTTTTTCTATTTCTTTTTTTAAAATTAAAGGTTGGGTTTCCTCTTGAATCATATTTGGATTAGAGTTAGAGGCCGAGTTTGAATCTGAATCATTAACAAAAGTGTGATGGTGATCTACAACTAAAATTAATTTAGGATTAACATAAGAATTATTGTTATTATTCTGATTATTTAAATTGTTAGAGTTTGATTGGGATTGATTCTCTGATAAGTTTATATTAGAATTCAAATTTTCATTAGAATTATAAAAACTATCTTCTCCGTCTAAAGGGCTCGGAGCTATTTGATTGAACAATTTAAAGCTTTCCTCATTTTTAACTAATAAAGTTAAAAAGATGAAAATATTAAATATAGAATCGATCAAATAAATAAAATATATTTTTTGGTTTTCAATAAGATTATTAAAAATTTCATCTTTGATTGTTAATGTTAGAGCATTTGCATCTAAAAAGGAGTCTAAATAAAGTAAAGTAGCTAACTTAAGAAAAAGCATTGATAGTTTTATTTTTAAAAAACCATAGGCTAGCCAAAATTTGGCTTTTAAGAAAAGCAACATATTATATATATATAAGAAAATATTATATATAATATCTAAATTAATAGACGTTAGCTCCAGCTCAATCTTAAATTCCATTCCGAGAGAATGGAAAATGATTAAAGCAGATATATAAGAAATAATTAATAATCATACTCAGTAGAATAATAAAGGTACTGCTAGTACAATTTTATGTAAACTTAATTTTTTTTTGAAAAAATTTATTTTTTTTTTTCAAACAAAAATTAGGGTATTAATTTTCATTTTTATTTCTGAACTTCTATATAAATATATAGTTAAAATAATTAAGAACATCAAAAATTTTAAGTGTAATTAACACACTAATGATTTGATTACTTCAAAAAGTATTGTTTTTGTTAAATTTAGTTATATTTATAGTTATAAAATATAGTTCTAGATCTTAGATTAAGATTTGCAATATATCCAATTATTTTAATATTTCTTTGCGAAAGCAAAGAAAGCACTATTTTTTTTTGTATATACAAAAAAAAATTATATTATAATAAATATATAAAGGATATAGGAATAGGGAGAGATAGAGTTAAGCCTTAAGATAGGTAGCCATTACTGATAATCTTATAATTAAAGGTTTGACTTAATTTTAAAAATTTAATGTGCTTTATTTTTGAAAGTTTCTATTTTTTTTTTCTTTTAAAAAAAAAAGATACTTTTTTTAGGCTAATTTTCTTACGCTATAAAAAAATTATAGCGCTAATTTTTTTTTTCTCTTATCGCTAGCCTAATTTTTTTTTTTTTTTAATATTATAAAAAAAAAGAGAGAGATAAAAAAAAAGAGAGACAAAAAAAAATAAACGTGGCACTTTTTATTTTTAAAAATAAAAAGATGTGCTAGCGATTAGATAAATTTTATATTTGAGAGATGGAAAGGTTATGTTCAATTTTGTTGAATATTTGAGAGATGGAAAGGTTATGTTCAATTTATATTTTTTTAGCAATGCGGCTTAAAAAAAATTTTTTTGTTAGTAAAAGTTATAAAAATAGAATATTAAATAGTTACTGTTAAATTTGCATTGCTAAGTTTTTTTTTAAAATAATGGTAGCCTCTTTTATTAATTAATTAATTTATTAATTAATATCTAACCATTTTAAATTTAATCGTCTCTCAATTTTTTTTAATAAAAAAAATTTAGTACGCGGTAATTTTTATATTTATATTACTTATATTTATTTATTGTTATTATTAATTTTAATAACTTTTAATTAATCTTATTTCTGTCCTTCTTTTAAGAAGGTAGGAGTGCTGAAGTCTTTCTTTCTTTTTATTTAAAATTGATACATTCTCTCAATTTTTTTCTTCCGCCAATTTTTTTTGTTCCCTTGCTATCGTAATTTTTTTTTAGTTCCCTTGCTTTGGCTTAGCAGCCTAAGCTGTAATTTTTTTTTTAAAAAAATAACAAAAGAAAACAAAATAACGATCGCTAGCGGCTGTAATTAAAAAAAAAATAACAACCGGTAGCCGCTAGCGATCGCTAGCGAGAAAAAAAATTGGCGGAAGAAAGAATAAAAAAAAATTAGCGGTAGCAGAGCAAATGCGGCTATCGCATAGCAATGCTGTAATTATTAAGTTTAATTTTATTAAATAATCTTATTAAAAAAAAAAGATACTTTTTTTTATTGCTTTACTCTTTACTAGTTTAATTAATATATTATTAAAAAATAATCGATATAACCGCTTTATAAGAGAAAGATTAAAAAAAATAAATTAACCCTCCTCCCTCAAAATCGCTCTAGGTACTTCTTGAGGCTATATGTATAAATAGAAAGGGAGGGCGGAGATATTATAAGGTGTTTACCTATATTTTATATAGGTAATTCATTAAATTAATATAATAATAAGGAGCCTAGGCTTTACTGGACCTAATTTTACTTAAATTGAGGTTTTCTTATTTAAATTTTTAAAATTTAAAGATAAAGTAATACTTATTTTATTTTTAATTAAAAAAGTAAGTTAAGTATTATTGGTTTATATTAGGAGGGGGGGGGGTTTACCTTTCTTAATATTTAATTATATTTAAAAATTAAGAAGCAGCAGAATCAATCCAAACTAGGAAGTCAGGACTAGATACAGCTTCAACTACAATAGGCATAAATCCATGCCAAACTCCGCAGATTTCACTGCATTGTCCATAGAAAGTTCCAGATCTTTCAGCTAAGAATGAAACTTGATTTAATCTACCAGGCACACAATCTAATTTTAAACCTAAAGAAGGTACAGCAAAAGAATGTAAAACATCTGCACCTGTAACAATTAATCTAATATGGCAATCCACTGGTATAATTAATCTATTATCAACATCTAATAATCTAAATTGTCCTAATTCTAAATCTGATTCCATGGCTCACTGAATTTATCAAACAAAAATTTATCTGCTGCATTAAAAAGGCAAAAGCTTTTTTTTAATAGCTGATCCAAAAGTTAAAATACTGTTCGTTTTTCATTCATATTATTTCTTATTATTTGGATTTGGGCCAAACCCTCAGGATTTAAATGATTTTTTGAAACAATAATATTATAAATTTTTTTAAAATCATCATAATCCATTTTCTTAACTCCTAAGACTGGATATAAATCAAAAAAAGGAATTACAATATTACCTATATCCTGAATATTTGAAATATTTAAACTAACAGTATTTTGTGAAACAAAAACACCTTTATTTGTCCTTAATTTATATTTGTTGAAAGAAATATTTGTAAAGTATTTTGAAAGATAATCGTATAAAGCCTCTAATAAGGCAGTATCTTTAAGATGAAGAGTTATTTTAAAAATACATCCTGTATGAAATGTATCTTTATACTGTGTTAACTTAGTATAAAAAGAACCATCTCCACTTACAAATCCTGCTACCCACATTCCATGAGGAATATCCCTAATCTTGTTAGAGCTGTCTCTTAAATAAGTATTAAAATCAGGAAAAGCTTCTTTCAAAGTATCAGATAAACCAAAATTGATTAAATATTTTAATGCAGCCAATTTTGTCATACCTTGATAATTAAAATGTTCTTTTTCAGCCATAATATTATAAGCTTGTAACCAATATTGAAACACTAAATATTTGCTGGAAACAAGAGGATAATTTTTAAAATGGTTTACAATAACTGCAAGATCTTTAAATGATTTAACTGTATAACTAGTAACTTTTACTTTTGTACTTACAGTCCCCACTCCTAAAGTGTTCTTAAACCTTAGAAGAATAGGTAAATCTTTTACATGTAAGTTAATACCAAAAACTAATCTAGGAGTATACTTAAATTTAGCTTTAGAATCCTTATATAATTCAATACTAAAATAACCTTCAGCATCTACAAATCCAGTTATAAACCAAGGATCTAGTTTATTTAAATTTGGTCTTTCAGCGAAGTTCGTAACAACGACATTTTCACCTTTGCCCGTAGCCTCGTAAAGGCAAGGGGATATTTTATTTTTGTTAGAAAGGATTTCAGTTTGATACCCCCTTACAGGGGCCATTAGAGTGCACCTTAACAATCCCGCTAGAAGACTGTAACTACCGTCCACTCGTTGCTCTTTTACCAGTGCAATAGCGCTGGACTTAGATCCGCGATAACCCATTTCACTTTCGTTCATATCATAGCTTGTTACCATACCCAGGTAATTACTCTGGCCACTCATAACGTTTCCTATATGGCTTGGTACTATGATCTTTAGGGTGTCCCCGGAGTTTGGCAGTTTGGCCCACGCGATTGATTTCCTACATCAATCAGCAGGCAACATATAACTATCAAAATCAATAGAATCTCCACTATCTGTAATAAAATCAGAATATTCATATGACCAGTACCATTGGTGTCCTACAACTTTTATAGTTAAAGTAGGAGAGATAACTTCCTTTTTCCCTACACGTTTTATATTAATCTGAAAGTTAATAAATAAAAAGTATAGGAAAGTTGGACTATATCATCATCCTTATTATCTCTAGCCCTTAATTTATGCTTCCTTTGCCTAATTTTAAATAGGCGGGAGGGCAAGGGATATGTTAAAGGATGTTTCACGTGTAGTCTCTGAGGATCCTACTCAATTATCTTTTTTTTAGCTTCCTCATCTTCGATGGGCCGTAAGGCTAGGCCTACCATCGCTTTTATTTTTTTTTAAGCGGAAGGTAGAGAGAGGAAGCGGGGGTGCGGGAGCGATAATCTTTGGTTTCCTGCTGATTGCCCATTACCGCCTAGCTAGGCATATATCTTTAAGATTTTAACTTAATGTTTAAACTACTTTAAACATTTAAGTACTTAAAGCTTTAGGGTGTTCCAGCATATAGTGAAATTTTTCAATTAGCCTTTCGACTAAAGGGGACAAAGTTTCATTTATAAATTTAAATTTTTTTAATTTTGTACATCATGCTAGAGTGAAAATGAGGAGTAACTATATTACGAAATAGATTCAATGATTCAGCTTTTATGTAAATAACTGGTCTACCTTCATGTGCTTGAACAGAACATACCAACGCAAATTTATAATGTAACATAGCTACAAGTTTATACACCTCTAAAAAGGTGAATCCTTTAGTATGTAAATAAAATCCACTTCTGGTTGAAGATCCATCATCCATAGCTCAAAAAGCTAAAGAAATATCATTTATATAAGGTAATAAACTGTAATTTATTGTTTTTACAGTCTTACCCTCTCTAGTTTCGTAAAACAATTGATATAATGTTACTAGTGTAGGATAGCTTCTAGTAACAACATTCAAGAAACAACTAGTTTTACCTTTTCGTTTTGAAACATTAAGTAAAGGAAATCTACCACAATAGTGAGATAAATTTTGGAAAATAAACCATAGATATTCAAATCTTTTTTGTGTTTGGGTAAATATAAAATAAGGTGTTACAGAAGTTTTGGCATATTGAATAGACCCATCCCCTAAAAGATGACCAACTAATTGAAATACAATAATTGAAGATAAAGGTGTATTATCTCGAGTTCATTTATTAAGTCTCATTAATGTGGTAGAACCAATATTACCATAAGGTATTAAATCAGTTTTACTAGTATAAATGTTTTTTATTGAAATGGCCTTAGTAGCAGGCCTAACTATAATTGTAGTATTAAAAAAAATAAAATTAAATGTAGGACTATCCATTAAATATAATAATCTAAATGAAGGGAAAGCTATAGCAATTAAAATTAAAGCTGGAGTAATAGTCCAAATTAATTCTAACACAGTTCCATGTGTTAAATATTTATGAGCTATAGGATTTTTATTTGAACTATAATAATAAATTATAGAAAAAAGAGCCCAAAATACAGCAAAACTTATAACAATTAAATAAAATCCAATTGTATTATGTAAAGTAACTAAACCTGTGAATCCTGGAGCTGCACTATCTTGAAAACCTAACTGCCAAGGGAATGGTGCATCATTAGAAATTATTCTACCGATAATAGGAGATAACCCTAACTCAGATAAAAAATTAACTATAAAAAGTTGTAAATTAATCATCACTTATTTTTTATACCTAAAGATATTAATTTCTTAATTTACTTAAGCCCTCCCTTTTTCCTGAAAACAAATATTGTTATTTTCGCTTAGACAAGTTACCTACATGTCCTTTCTAGCAAGGTGATACTTATTTACTTTTTACTTTATTGAAAAAAAAAAAGTATCTTAGGCTAGATAATTACTAGAATAAATTATTAAGCAATAATATAATGGAGGCGAATGTATTTAATTTGTAGTTCTCCTTAGGAGCCGCTATTTTGTCGGTACCTGATATCTGCTTAAGCAGTTTGTCTACCGCAAACGCGCGCAACGCTATACCATAGCATAGACAAAAAAAAAAACAATTAGCAAGCGCTCAAAAAAAAAATAGCGCATGCGATATAAGGGATGGATTAATACTCTTAAATAATTTTTAATTTGCCGCTAGCTCTTTATGCGAAGCGCTTTTTTTTTTTACCGCTAATTTTTTTTAATTTTTAAAAAAAAAAATTAGCGATAAAATTAATTATGCTTTGAGTACAGGCTACTGCAAGCGAAAGGAGGACAAGATATAAATCTTTTAAACTAAATAGCTTTACTTCATTAGACTAGATGAAGAAAAGCAGCGTACCTAGACATAGCTATCTCCCCTCTCCGAACCGTGTACCGCCTACCGCGTAACCGCGAAACGAGGAGCGAGAACATATAAGCGCGAAACCTCCCCCCCCCCCCCCCTTACTTTAGGTAGCTACCTAAGGAGGGGAGAAACATGTCCTACCATTAGCGATAGGGAGAGGGTAAGCTCTATCGCTATTTTTATATTTTAGTGTAAAAAATTTTTTTTTAACTAAAAAAAATAAGAGAGTTACTATTTACATTACATCTTTATTTATTTTATTAGTGTACCTTGCTTTCTATTGTTTTAGTTATTCCCCCACCCACCCACCCACGCTAGCGTTTGCGCCGCGTTTTTGGGAATACCTAATTTTTTTTTTTATTTATTATTATTTTTTATAAAGTTAGCTATCGTCTATATTTGAATTATATTTAAATTAAATTCAGCAGCAAACTTTCCTAATCTTTAATTAAATTTAATTTAAATTTTAAATTTAATGTAAATTTAAAATTTAATGTAAAGATTAGGAAAGGGGAAGGAAAGGAAAAAGGTAAAGTAATTATAAATAAAGATAAAGTAAAGTAAAGGTTAGATAGGAGGTAAGCACTTTAAAAAAAAATAATAAATGCGCTACTTTTATTCCCAACCTGAGACAATTTATAGCAATCGCTAGTCCTATTAATTATAGCTTTTACATTAGATATCTTTTATCCCGTTTCGCTATTTTTTTTTTTAAGTAGCCACAACGCTAATTTTTTTTTTATTTAAATATAAAAAAATTAGCAACGTTTATTTTTTTAAGAAAAAATATTAGCTACCGATAAAATTGACAATTTTTTAGTTTTTTTAAAAAAAAAAATAAGCAATGGCTGGTTACATATTAAATTTCAAATAGCATAAAGTAATTGAAAATTAATATAGAGAAAATATTATAAGCAGCTAAGAAAAGTGGAGCCCAGAAAGAAATGGTAATTATTTAAAATTTAAAATTTAAATTTAATTAGTATTTTAAGAATACTTCTTGTGGGTAATTCTAGTAGTAATTATTAACTACTGTAATATAAAAATAAGGAATCAAACCTTAAATTTATCTATTGTCTATCTTCGCTCTTATTTACCTTCCCCTATTATATTTTATGATATAGTCAAAGAGTCGTGTGCAAAAGTGGCGAGAGTATCTTTCTTTACCTAGCTAAAGTAGTAGGTAGAATTTATTGATAGGTTTAAATTTATAAATTATTTGTTTAATTTATTTATAAGTGAAACATCACGCCAATACCCACCAATAGAGTGATTATAAATAGATTAGGCCGTCCTAACCTTGTGCGCTAGCTTCCGCAATTTACGCCACGCTCTCTATTTTCGCCAGCGGGAGGTTGACTGTCTCGCTTAGAGCGTTAGCGAATTTACTTATAGTTTTAAACGAATGGGGGGGGGGTAGGTTCAGGGATAGAGTGGTAGGGAGTATTGGTGTTATAGTAAAATAAATTTTTTTAAATTTATTAATTATCCCCCCCCCCCCCCCCCCAATAAATTTAAAAAAATTATCTAAGCTCTCCTTATTAGCTCTCCTTAGGAGCGAAAGAAAGAAAAAATAAGAAGGAAATTAAAGAAAAAAAAAATCAAGGAAAGTAATAAAAATCTGAGGCTAGTCATGAACTGGAGTTATTTATTTACCTAACCTATAGCTGTAAGTCCAATGAAGAAGGTTAAATAAAACGGAAATTGTAGGATTCGAACCTACGGCTGATTTGATTCAGCATTCGTTTTCAAGACGAACTTATTAAACCACTCTAACAAATTTCCTTATACTTATATTAATATAGTTTAAAAAAAGTCCTATGCATTTTCTTGTTATGCAAGGCTTGCTACTCTGGCTCTAAAGCATCTCTGTAGTATAGTAAGTCAGGACTCGTTTCGGAGGGAGAAAATTCATATAGTTTAAAATTTAATAATAGGTATTAATTAGTCGCTAGCGCAGAATGAATAAATAGTTATATTATTCTACCTCTCAACAATCTAGTTTGGCTGTTAGTTATTATTAATTTTATATTCTACTATTCTCTCAACTAAACAAGCACTCGTTTAGGGAACTATGCTGTAAATTCATAAGCTTTAACTTATAGAAAGAGATGTTTGCTATTACTACCTAAACTAAACCTTTGAAAACAAAACTATACTCTATAAGTTTATTTGGGAGAATAGCAAAGGAAAAGTATAGCTATACAATACTAACTTTTGCAGATATAGGAAGGTGTCATCCCGCCATTTTTTTTTTAAATAAAAAAAATTAGCGTTGCGTCGCTTTGCTGTTTACTATAAAGAAATTAGCGCTTTGCAGAGAGGCTGCGCTTTGCTTATTTTTTTTTAAATATTCCCTTACTTTGGTAATTTTTTTTTCTTTTGTTATTTTTTTAAAAAAAAATAACAAAAGTAAAAAAAAATTAGTCGCTAGCGACCGCGTACGCGACAGAAACGATATTTAATAATATTTGAGGATAAGTTTAATTTAATATAAAGTTATGTCGTAATCTACTTTTATTTATTTCTTAAATAACTTATTTTTGTATTATCTCTAAATTTTAATTTTATATAAAATCTTAATTTATCTCTCTAATATAACCCTCATTTTTTTTTAAATAACCCCCCCCCCCCCCTAAGCGCTATCGCGCTATTTTTTTTATAAGCGCTTATAAATTTTTAATGTCTCTGCTATGGCATAGCGCCGCGGAAGACATTATAAAAATATAACTGATTAAGCAGGAATCAAAAAAAAAATAGCGAAATAAAGAGGAGTGGCGGGATTATTAAATAGGCTAGGAGGTCTATTTTCATCTAATAAACCTATATTTTACTCCTCCTATCCTTAAAGTATAGGAGTAGAGGAGTAGTAGTAAACCAAATTGTTATATAAAAAACTTTATTAAAGATAGGTATAAATTAAAGCATATTAATTAAATTATATTCACTTAATAAGCTTTGACGAGAGTTAGTACCCTCCCAACTTTTATAGCGGAATTTAACATATCCTCTGTTATTATCTAAATCTTGTGTTCCAATGCTCTCGCAACGCGACTTTCGCTAATTTTAATTAGGCGCCGCGTGTTATTCTTAAAAAAAAATAAGGGAGATTCCTTTTATAGGAGTCGAGTGTAAAAAAAAATTTAAGGACAAAGCAGAAATTTCTCTATTAAGTGAAGTTTTATTCTATCCTTTCTAATTAACTTTATGGCTGGCAATTTGCTAACTTATATCTAGTAATAGATATTAAATTTATATTATCATCCTCTCTTTTAATAGGCTTCGCGTTTCGCGCTTCGCGTTTCGCGCTTCGCGTTTCGCGCTTCGCGCTTCGCGCTTCGCGCTTCGCGCTTCGCGCTTCGCAGAGGAGGAGAGGAATAACTATCCACTTTCATATATTTTATTTATTTTGCCTTTTTTTGAATATAGGCCATTGCTTATTTTTTTAACAAAATAGCAACACGATAAAAATTTTAAACAAAAAGAAAAAGAATAAGCGATATTAAGTATTACCCCAAAAATAAACAGCAACAAATAAGAATAACCAAACAACATCCACAAAGTGCCAGTATAGAATACTAGACTCAAACCCATTATGGTGTTTTGTTGTTAAATTATAATTAATAATTCTAAAGAATGCTACAGCAATAAATAATGTACCTATTATAACGTGGACAAAATTGTTATCGTAGCGACTCTTTATTCACTACTTCTTATCTTTACAGATAAGTTCAGACTATGTCATCAATATTAATTTAATAATATCGTAGGGATTTCGTGGCAGGGTTATTGTTAATATAATACTCACCTACTAGTCGTTGAACCTTCATATATACTGATATTTATATTTATATATGCTTGGTAACAAATTATCCTTAATTATAAGTTGTATGCTATCCCTCTTTTTTTTATGTATCGCTTATTTTTTTTTTTGTAAAAAAAAAAATTAGCGTGCTAAAAAAAAGTACTTTTTTTTAATGCCGCTTATTTTTTTAAAAAAAAATAAGCGGCAGATAGGACCACTCGCCTGAAATAAAAAAATTAAGATTAGCGAGTTAGCTTAACTTAATTAAGGAACTCCTTGTATTTAACCCTATTTTCTAAAAATTTTAATCTTATAATAGCCTTAGCGAAAAAAAAAACAAAGGTAAAATCACCCATCTTTTTAATAGGAGTCCCTATTTTTTTTGGGATGAAGTGTTTAAACTTAACAATAGCTAAATTTATAATTTTTATATACTACCCCTGTTAATAAAGAGTTTTTAATTTTTGATCTATCCAAATTTAAAGCAAGAGCGCATTCTTTTATACTAGAGAAAACTGATCTATTATTAAGATTATCTATAGCGATAATTTTTAAACTTTCAGATACAAATTTATTTGTACCTCTAATAAATCTTATACCATTTTTAATCTCATAAGGAGAAGGCGTTAAATAAAGATTTATTAATCTTAAATCCTTTGATGAATTATTTATCTCCTTATTCTCTCCGAAGGAATCCCCACAAGTTGCCTCCTTCGGAGAGATAGGGACTAAGTAGTAAGGTTTATTATTTGAATCTTCTATCATATCTTTAATATTTAAAGAATGCGTAGAAAGTCTAAAATTATTCCATCCTTTTTTAATCTCAGTAATAATGGACTGACCTTCAGGTATTAAATGATAACCTAAATAATATAAGTCTACCACAATAGACCAATCCTTAAAATCCTTTAATTTTTTAGTTTTTAAAATACCATATTTAGAAAAAATAGATATGACATTTTTCCTTAAAAACTGTATTTCTGTTATGTCTAAACAAACTGTAGGATTTGAATTAAGTCTATTAATTCGTGGTTTTGTTATATTTAAATTGGAGTCTGTATTTAATAAAGTTTTTATTCTTTTGAATAATTCAATTTCTTTTTCATGGTTTTCATATCTTAATCTTGGTTTATATTTACCTATTGAAAAACAACCGTCTCCATCTGTAAAGCCGCCTAACCAAGATAAAGTTAATGGAGGTAAATTAACATCTTTAGGGTTAGGAGCTAAACTAGGAAATTTAAATTTAAAATAAAGATCTAACATTTCTAATTTACCTTCTGGAGTTAAATGCTTTTTATCTTTAAAAAGATTAATAGCTTTCTCGAAAAGAATAAATTGAAAAAATTTAGAACTATTTAATTTCACAAAATTGAAAATAGGTAATATAACTTGTGTTAATGAAGCTATATCATTAACAGCATAATTACATTTAGAGCCTGAAATTGAAATATGTCCACAATTTAATGTATTTTTTATTTTTTCTAATATGGATAAATCATCAATATGTAAACCTATTTGGAAAGTTAACATTGCACTAGTATATTTATTATTATTTAATTTACGTAACGTTAGATTAAAATTACCCTCAGCATCGGTAAAACCAGAAAACCACTCTAAAAATTCAGAATCTAAATAAAATTCTTTAACTCCTTTCTTCCAAGTAAAGCTGGGTTTAAAAAAAAGATTTGTCTTTTTTTTTAACTCTGCATTTTTATTCTTATTTTTAGAATAAAGAGTCCTCTCGGATATGGAGGGGCGAGCAGAAATAATTATTCGTAATTTAGAAGGCTTTTCTATTGTACCCTCTCTCTCCTTATTTTTTTTACACAAAAATAAGGAGGCATAATTAGTTTTTTCTTTCAATAGTAAGATTTAAAATTTAAAGGGACTACCTTAGTTAATCCATGTAAACCTGTAGAAGCATAAAAAGCTGAACCATATGCACCATCAGCCATAGTAAAACTAGCTTCAGAGTATTCAAAATACTGTAAAGCAGTAAAAATTATAGCTAAGATTATAGTTAAAAATACTCCATTTATAGCAGCTTTTCTATTTCCGGCTATTAAAGCATGGTGACCATAAGTTATAAAAGCTCCACTACTTAATAATAAGAAAGTATTAAGTAAAGGTATAGCAAAGGGATCTAAAGGTGTTATACCTAAAGGAGGCCAAACCCCTCCTATTTCTATACTTGGAGATAAGCTTGAATGAAAGTAAGCCCAAAATACAGATAAGAAAGCAAAAACTTCACTAACTATAAATAATAAAACTCCTATCATTAACCCATTTTTAACTTCTTTTGTATGGTGTCCTAAATATGAACCTTCTACTACAACATCTTTAAACCATAAGATCATTCCTAATGTAGTTAAGATTAAACCTAAGCTTAAAGTATTACCTCCATTAATATAACCATGGAAATAAGATACAGCTCCTACTGTTAAATTTAATAAGGAAAAACTTAACAAGATAGGCCAAGGTGAAGCATCTACTAAATGGTAAGGAAAGTATTGGAATTTACTTTGTACTTTTTTTAATTGAGTTAGGCTTGGGGTTGTTTCTTCAGCATTAATATTAATATTTTCTAATAAAACACTCTCTTTAAGACAATTAGTTGATTTCATTGAATTTTATAGTTTCTATATAAATATATAGTTAAAATAATTAAGAACATCAAAAATTTTAAGTGTAATTAACACACTAATGATTTGATTACTTCAAAAAGTATTGTTTATTTAATATTGATTGCTACTAATCTAACCTAATTTATAGAGTAATCCTACCCTTACATTAAGTAGTAAACTAGATCACAGGACTCCCTGCCATTACTCGCGTTGCGGGAAAATTAACAGGGAGGAGATATTAGCCCTTCTTGTTTCTTTCTATTTCCTTATAGTTCCTTCTTGTTTACTTCTTGTTCTTATTGTTTACTTCTTGTTTAGTAGCGCGCAGCAGAATGCTTAACTTAATTTTAAAAAAAAAAGTTGTTTGTTTTGTTATACCTTTAATTAAATCTTATTTGAGGACTACTCTAACTAAAGTTAACACTTCTTTTATTATATTTATATAGAAACTATAAAATTCTGCGTGGCTCCTCTCTGAGAAGCGCTTCACGCTTCATACTTCGCACTTATCTGCCTAAGGCGAAGGTCTTCGCCTTAGGCAGAGGGAGTCTTTTCCACAAAGAAAAGTTAAGCGCTTCGCATAAATAGAGATTGCTTTTAAATAAATAAGGAAAGGTAAACAAAACCTTTATTATATAATTATATTAGAACATTATAAATAAATAGATTGAGGGGGGGGGGGTAAACAAGATTAACTATTCTCCAATATTATAAGATTATAATAGCCTAATTTTTAGTACTTTTTTTGTTCTCTGCGCAATAATTTTTTTTAATGTTATTACTTAATTTATGTTCCCTTGCTATCGTAATTTTTTTTTTTTACTTCCCTTGCTTAGGCTGCTAAGCCAAAGCAAGGGAACTAAAAAAAAATTACAAAAGTAATAAAAAAATTTACTTTATTTTTTTTTTCTTTAACTATTTAGTTAAAGAAAAATTCCGGTAGCCGCTTTGCTTATATTTTTAAAAATAAAAAAAAAGTTCAGCCGCTAGCGATCCAAAGCGAGAAAAAAAAAAAAAGAGAACAAAAAAAGTATATTTTTTTAATTAAAAAAATAGTATTAATAAAAAAATAATCACTTAATTTTTAAAAGAAACCGTAACGCTTATTTTTTTTGTCTACCTAAAAAAAAATAAGCGTTTAGCACAGGAGGTTACTACCTAATCTAGAACATGAAAGAAGTGCAAGGTAAATTAAGATATATATCGTTTACTTTAACTGGAAATATGTCGAGTTCTCTGCGCTACCGACTAATTTTTTCTTTTGCCCGCAGCTTAGGCTGCTAAACCAAAGCAAGGGAATATTATAAAAAAATAAGCGAAGCGCTTAATTTTTTTAATTTAATAAGGGGATATATCAAAACTTATTAATATACTTGGAACTAAAATTATAAATGCTACCGCTACAGGTAAAAGATTTAACCAACACAAGCTTATTAGTTGATCATAACGTAATCTAGGTAAAGTTGCTCTAAACCAAACAAAAAAGAAAGTGAAAATACAAGTTTTAAGACCTAATATAATAGCTTGTAAATTAAACACACTTTCATTAATAAATAATTCAGGTAAATTATAACCACCTAGAAAAAAAATAGCAGTTATACAACTAAATAATACTATTGAAGAATATTCTCCTAAAAAGAAAAATACAAATGGAACTGATGAATGTTCTGTGAAAAAACCTGCAACTAATTCTGATTCCAAGAATTATATTATTTTTGATCAACTTAATGCATATGCAGGTGTTGGAGAGAAATATAACAATAAATAATAACAATAACAATAGCTAACTTGTCACTAGTACATATTTAAGAACATTTATTAATGTACTATGAGTCTTTTCTTTTATAAAATATTAAATTAATTTAATAAAATATTTTCCCTTTTGTAATTTTTTTTCTCGCTAGCGATCGCTAGCGGCTACCGGTTGTTATTTTTTTTTTAAAAAAATTACAGCTATCGCGTACGCGACTGCTAAGCCAAAGCAAGGGAAGTTAAAAAAATTAGTCGCTACCGGCCGTAATTTTTTTTTTTTTCTTTTGTTATTTTTTTAAAAAAAAAATTACAGCTTAGGCTGCTAAGCCAAAGCAAGGGAAGTAAAAAAAAAATTACGATAGCAAGGGTAAAAATAATTTACCAGATTTTAAATATCTACAGATAGTGCTTTTATTAACATCAAATTCTTGTGCTAATACTACTTGGTTAACATAAGTTTTGATTAAAACATTATTTTGATTAAATAAGCCTATAGGTTTTTTACTTTTGACCTCTGCTCGTAGCCTCGCACCCTTGCTTCTGCGATTGCAAAAGCAAGAGCAGAAGGAGGCAAGAGTTAAAGACATTTTATTTTTTGTTTCAATACTATGTTTTTTATTAAACATACTATTTAATACACCAGGCTTACTTATTGCTTTTAAAGCCTCTAGGCTATGTTTTTACCGAACATTGGATGATTGTTTTTATTGAGATATCTAGATCGCATTTTTCTATTGCTTTTCGGGTATGTCTATAACCAAGCATAGATATAGCTTCTTTTTTAAAATTATATAAAGTTTTAAATTTAAAACTTTTAATAATTTTTGTTTCAGCATCCGTTAGCAATATCTTAGGATCGGTGTGAAAATAGTAAATAACAAAAATAAAATTATCTAACCCAGAATTAGCAATAACTCTCTGCGAAGCGTAATCTTAAATTAGAGCTTTTACCTTTAATATGATATAAAAATCTATTATATAAATTTTTACTTGACCCTATATATTGTTTGCCATCTGGTAAATGAATGAAACCATAAACTCCTCCCTTTTTATATAGATCAGATCTTAAATCTTGAAGCAAAGTAGAATTTGCTATCGTAGAAGTTAACTTATATGTTTTTAACGGAGTTGATTTAACTAAAGCTACTTTTGCACAAGCAGGTGTAACTATTGTATTCATTAATGTACAATTTATTAAGGCTACATCTATATAATTAGTTAAGTTTAACTCCCTTACGGGAGCAATACTCAGTACATCTAATACTTGTGTTATAATAACAGTAAATAAAAATAGTTAAAAAAAAAAGATACTTTTTTTTTTTTAAGGCATTTTGTATCCTAGTATTTTTATATATCTATCTAGGCTTATCGTAAGCTAGAAAAGAAAACTGCTATATTGTTATATTTCTATTCCCTTTGTCTTTCAACTAAAGATTGGACTATATCATATTGAAAATATATTCAATGATCGCGTGTAGTCTCTGAGGATCCTACTCTTGTCTAATTTAAAAATTTAAAGACAATTTGGTTTCCTGCTGATTGTCCATTGTAATATCTTTAAGATTTTCACTTCCAAATAATAATATTAATTTGATGAGTACTTTAAGTTTTAGGAGTTTCCAGCATATAGCGAACTTTAACTTTTTGTTATACTTTCCCTTGCCTTTGCTTAATTGCAAGGCTAAGGAAAAGGTAATATTATTATATAACAAAAAAAGAGGCCAAATCTTTTAAACTTATCGTGCTTATACCTTAAAATAAGCAGGCGATGCAATCCTTAGCCTCTTGTAAATCAAAAGGAGTTCTAGAAGTTTCAGCTAAAACAGCAATAAAATAAAATATGAAAACTGGTAATAATGGAACTATAAACCAAATAGATTGTTGTATTTCAATTATTGTAATATAATTTAAACTACCACTTAATAAAATTATTATTAATATAGCAGAACTTAATATTAATTCATAAGATATCATTGCTGCTGTAGAACGTAAAGAACCTAAAAAAGCATATTTTGAATTTGCGGACCAACCTGCTAAGAGTATACCGTAAACACCTAAAGAAGATAAAGCTAAAGTATATAAAATACCTAAGGTCAAATCGGATAAAACTAAACCTTGACCAAAAGGTATTACAGCCCAACCTAATAAACTAAATACAAGTGTAGATACTGGAGCTAAGTAAAAAATTACTTTATTAGATTGAGAAGGTATAACAGTTTCTTTTAGAATCAATTTTAAAGCATCAGCGAAAGGTTGTAATATCCCATAGTAACCTACCGTATTCATGGTGATCAAATTTATCATGCAATCATCCCGAGAGTTTTAATTTTTTTTTTATTTTTTTTTAAGGGTTTAATTATCTTTCTTTATTCATACCTTTTTTTATTTCCTTAATTTTTTCTAAGCCTAATGTAGTTAAGTGCTCTTTAGTTTTCATTAATTCAGCAACTCTTTTGAAGTCTAAATAATCTTGATGCTTTACTCCAATTATCTTATATTTATCGAAAAAAGGAATAATTTTTAAGATCAGGTTTAAATATCTAATAACTGTATAATCTATTCCCCTTGGCCTGCTGCCCCAAGGGGCAAAGGCAAGTAGAAATTTTACTTATATTACCACAGTCTAAATAATCTATAATACTTTTCATTAATTCCTTATCTCTAACATGTTGAGATATTTTAAATAATAAAGATACTTGAATACCTAATTTAGATTTCCTTGAGTTTTTAATCTTACGTGAAAACAGCCTTCACCACTACTAAAACCAGTTAACCAATTTGGATCCATAATTTTTTGGTTTTCTACTCCTTAAAGGGAGGTCTTTCTATTTTTCTAATGTCTAGAAAATTTGTTTTTAAATTTTCAGATAAGCCTAGATTTAAAGAACTTTTAAAGGCCAGAATTTTATGTAAACCATCTAATGTTAAATGTTCTTTATTATTCATTAGGTCTATGATTTTACTAAATAAAAAAAAGTCAGCTTTTTTTTTAGTGATTAAAGGGTACTTCTCAAAATGAGGTATTATTTTACCATTTAAATCTTTTAAAGAAGATACTCGATATTGAACACTATCTTTACCTTGAGGTGAGATTGAACCCACTTCTCCAAAGTAAGATTTAAGTAAATTTAGTATTATTCTGTCTTTTTTATGCAAAGCTAATGAAAATCTTGGTTTTACTGTTCAATGTGTTACATTTTTTGGCTCTTTTGTAATTAAGACTATAAAAGATGCTTCAGCATCCGAAAAGCCAGTTACAAAATAAGGATCTAAAGGAGGTTGAATTAAAGTAAGATTAGGTTTACTTTTAGAACAATAATTTTTTTAACTCGGGTGCCTTTTCACTTTTTTTTTTTTCCAATGGAAAGATTAAGCAACAAAGGACTATTTAATTGTTTAGAAAGGATTTTGATTTGATAACGACTTTCGCCGCCCATTAGAGTACACCTTAACTTTGGTATTAGACCAAAGCAACTACCGTCTACTCGTTGCTCTTTTACACCTTTTTTCACCCTATTCGCGCCTATTTTTGTTTTTCTATTTTTTTTATAAAAAATTACCGCTAGCGATCGCTAGCGAGAAAAACAAAAATTGGGCCTATTTTTTTTTTTTGTTTTGTTCCCTTGCTTTCTTATTTTTTTTACTTTTGTTATTTTTTTAAAAAAAAAATTACAGCTTAGGCTGCTAAGCAAAAGCAAGGGAACTAAAAAAAAATAACAACCGCTAGCCGCTAGCGAGAAAAAAAATAGGGAAAGCAAGATGACTTAGATCCGCGATAACCCATTTCGTTTTCACTCATCTTATGACTTGTTACCATACCCAGGTAATTATTCTGGCCACTTATAACCTTTCGACTATAGTTTAGTATCATAAGCTTTAGGGCGTCCCCGGAATTTGGCAGTTTAACCCATGAAAATGATTTCCTAATTCATTTAACAGGACCAACTCTTCTTTGATGTGCAGCTAACTGTTTTCTTTCTATTATTGTCATGAAAGCTACACTTAATAAAACAGGTAATATAATGCTTAAAACATCAGCTAAATTAAACAAAAGACTTATTACATTCTCTCTTAATAATATAAAAAAAGCACTATTCATTTTTTTTTAATTCCTTTTTTTTTTTAGAGTTAAATCCTTATTTAATATATAAAAATATTTATAATTAATAATAAACCATTTCTCCGAACCCTACTATGCCTAGCGCGAAACGCGAAGCGCGAAGCGCGAAGCCTCCTAAAGGAGGCCCTCCTTCTAATTATATATTTATTTTCTCTCTAAAAGCGAGTATATTTTTTTTTTATCTTATTTTTGTTTTTGGCCCGCTATCCTTTTCTCTTTTTTTTCTCTCCAAAGCGGCTACCGGCAACCGATCGCTATTTTTTTTTTTATTTAAAAAAATTAAGCCGGTATTAGAACTAATTTTTTTTTTCTCTTTTTTTACTCCAAAGCGCTCCAAAGCGGTAAAAAGCGATAAAAGTTAAAAAAAAATAGCGAGCGCTTTTGACCGCTTTTAGCGCTTTGGAGTATATTATTAAAAAATGCCGGTATTAGAACGTAATTTTTTTTTATAAAAAAAAAATTAAGAAAAGAAAAAAAAATTTAGTGGTAATAATATTAAAAAAAAATAAGCGGTAGCCGCTTTGGAGTAAACAAAATTTACTACCGCTAGGAGGGAAAGCGAAAAAGTATCTTTTTTTTTTATTTTTAATATTTTTTTTATATTTAAGATATTATAGAATTATAAATTTATCGCGAATAATTAAATTTATAAATTGGCAAAAAATATTAAAAGAAAGCTAGCCCTACTCTCCAAAGCGAGGAGGTATCGCGCTCTTTTATAAAGTGATAATATAAAGAAGTTCTCTATTATTCAACAAAATTTGAGCTTAGGATGAAAGGCGTATTTTATTATTCTATCTTTGATTAAAAAGGAAGAGTCACTAAAAATTTAATTTTCTTAATTTATTAATAAAAATTTTTAATTTAACTATTCTCCCACACCTTCCTATTATACTTTAGCCTTACTCTACTATTTGGAGGCCCTCACAAATTTTTTTAAAAAAATTTTTTTAAAAAAAAAAATAAATCAGCAGCCCTAGTCTAAGTACAAGGCTTTTGTTAAGTAGCCTTGCTAGGTCTTTAATTAGCAAACTCTAAATAAAGCTAAAGCTAAAGAAAACTATTATCGGGATATTTTATTAGAAATTATAAAAATGTATCTTTGCTACTGCAGATATATTTTTATAATCTCACTACTTCATATATTTTATTACTAATTTATTCTTTTTTTTAAAGTAAACCTGGGTACAGATTTAAAATTTAGACTGCCTTAGTTATATGTTTAAATTATAGCTATGCTTTCGCAGGGAGAGGTTCTCCTATATATTGCTATAATAGCGATAAAAGGAGAGAGAGGCAAGCGGCTAAATTCTTATTGATATCTTAAATATTTA
The DNA here is from genome assembly GCF_017499595.1 of Psilocybe cubensis. Taxonomy (NCBI): domain Eukaryota; kingdom Fungi; phylum Basidiomycota; class Agaricomycetes; order Agaricales; family Agrocybaceae; genus Psilocybe; species Psilocybe cubensis. Next base: position 42,566 of record NW_025952838.1, read on the forward strand.
TATTGCTTACCTAACGGCGCGCGACTTTAGTGGGGGGGGGTTGCTTTAAAAGCTTTTTAAGCTTTTCTAGGAAAAAAAAAAATAAAATACACCTAACTATTTTACTATTTTTATTAAAAGTAAGCTTTATTTTCCTTTATAACTGCTTAAGCAGTTATTTTTCTTATTTTTTTATTTTTTTAATTACCGCGTTTATTTTTTTTTCTTTCTACCGCGTAGCGAGACTATTTTTTTTTTAATATTAAAAAATAGCGTTAGGTTGCCGTTAGCCGCTTTGGAGAGAAAAAAATTATGCGAAAAATAGCGTTGCGAGCGGTATTAAGAAAAAATTAGTCCAATTTTTTTTTTTGTAAAAAAAAAATAGAAAAAAGTAGATCTTTTTTTCTTCCGCGTACGCGATCGCTAGCGACTAATTTTTTATAATATTCCCTTGCTTTGGTTTAGCAGCCTAAGCTGTAATTTTTTTTTTAAAAAAATAACAAAAGAAAAAAAAATTAGCGGTAGACAAAAAAATTAGCAAGGTGCTCCCCATGCGCTGCTATATAAAGATAACAATCTACTCCGCTTGGCTGAGTCGGTTGTTGCTCGAGCTAGTGAGCTATGCTGAGATAAATATATAATTTTATATTTAATATGTTTAAATATAGCCGCCTGCCCTACTCCCGAATCGTTAAAAAAAGTTTTATTTAATTAGGCGAGGAAAGGAAGGCTAGCAATATAAAATGAGTTAACTATTTATTTTTATCTTTTGTTTTAAGAAAGGCGTGTTTTTTTAAAAAGAAAACAACGAAATAAAGTTAGCCTAGTTTGCTTACTTTACTAACTTTGCTCCTTACCCCTTATTATCTTTTTAAGAGATAAAGTTCGCTTTATTCTTTTTAGCTGCTAAGCAGCTTAGCTAAACGCATTTCAAAGTCCTTTCTTAAAAAATTTAAGCTTTAATCACTGCCATTCCAGTAAGCATAGCACCTTGCTGCTTTATAAAATTTTATTTTTTAAGTTAGAAATTTTATATTAAGATTGAATTAAAAAATAAATTAGCAATAAAAAAAAAAGTATCTTTTTTTTTTAATTGCACCTTTATTAACCTCAAACCTTACGCCACTTTCACCAATAGAGCTCCCACGCTAGAATTCCTATAATCTTCCTAACTTAGCTAAAGATAGAGCGCTCTATCTTTAGCTAAGTTAGGGCCTAGCGATAGGATAGATAGGAATATATTAGTTAATGGGCGTTATAGGAATGAATTTAAAGTTATCTTTAATTTAATTTATAATTTCGATTAATATATTATTGGTTATTGATTATATCTTATAATAAGAATTTAGCCGCTTGCCTCTTCTCTCCTTTTATCGCTATTATAGCAATATATAGGAGAGCCTCTCCCTGCGAAAGCAGGGGAGGAGGCTTCGCGCCTTATTTTTTTTTTTGTACAAAAAAAAAAAATCGGGCAAATTTTCTTTAAAAAGAAAATGCTTCGCAGAGGAGGAGTGTGTCCTCAAAGGAGGAGGGTGTCCTCAAAGGCTATTTTTTTTTTTTGTGTTTACTTTTTTCTTTCAAGAAAAAAAATAGCAACGCGAAGAAATAAAAAATAAGCGGTTCGCATAGAGGGTGATGAGGCAAATCCTGTTTCTATCTTGCTATAATATACCTCTCCTTCTACCTTTCCTTCCCCGCGCCTAAAGTGTTAAGCTTACGTGTGTCTCTCTCTATCTTCCTCGGTCGGCGACAAAGATTCACTCTTTTAGATAACTAATAGTAAAGGTAGACAACTATTACCTTATAAAAATAGGAGAGGAGATGTACCTTTAGCTGTGCCTCCCGCCACGCTATTAGCCGGGCTAGTTTATAGGGCTAGTTAAGTAATTCTTTTTATTGCTAGTGGGGGGGGGGGATGTTATATTTTTATATTTAAAAAAATAGAAAGTATAAATTAAAATTTGCTTTGCTGTTTATTTACTCGTGTCGGGAGATTTTTTCGAAAACAGAGCAATATCTATTAAAGTATTTTCAAAAAGACCTATAGCTGGTACTATTATTAAGAACCAGGCAAAATAGAAAGCTGTAGCAGCTTGACCTATTGTAACATAAGGGTCGTTAGGGTGTTGAGAACCGATCCACATTAAAATAAAGAAATCTACAACGAAGAACCAGAAAGCAATTTTCATAGCTGGTCTAAATTGATTTCCTCTAATTCTAGATAAATCAGTAATAGGTAAAACTAATAAAATTAATAATGAACCAAACATAGCTAATACTCCTAATAATTTATTAGGGATAGATCTTAATATAGCATAATAAGGTAATAAATCAGTAACATAAAATTATATAATTATCTCCGCCTCTTTAAAAAAAAAAACTTTTTTTTTAAGGCGAGGCGGTTTTATAAGGCGCGCTATTTATCTATTTATTTTATAAAGCATATCTTTAAGCATATACTTAGATATATTCTGTCTTATCAAATCCATGCTTTCTTCCCAAATATATATTCTATCCCCTTTTTTTGTGTTTATGTATTTAACATTTCATAGTATTGTTTCCAAATAAATGCTCTAAAGCATATTTTAAACTTAAAACTTCTTGAGTTTTAAAACCATAAGTATTTAAATGTAAACCTTTATTTTGAACAGAACCATCATCCATGATTCAATAAGCCAAACCTATAGGAGTTAATAGTTTTTGTATATTAACAGGAACTATTTTTTTTCGTATTCCAACAGCCTCCCCCCCCCCCCTTTACCTATCTGAGTACCTAGAGGAGAATAGTCGACTGTATAAAAGATTTTTTCAAAATAGTTAAAACATGGTAGTGATAAAGTAGCAAAATAAACGGAACTATAACTATTCACCACCCCAAATTGAGTATAGACTTCCCGCTTATCCGAGCTGGAAGTTTTTAGGTTATTATTTAAACCACCAGGACTATTAATCCGTACATTGGTACTTCTATTTTTAAGTTTAAATTCTTTAGATATATAAGGTTTAAATAATTCTAAATTATGATTAAAATAGTTAAGATGCTGTAATTTTGTGCTACTTTGACCAAATATAAATCTAGAATTACCTTTACTAGATCTCTTTTGAATATGTCCATCTCCTAATAATAAGCCTATAATAATGTCATTTAAGGGACTTTCAATTTTTAATTGAGATCTTTCATCTTTAGATAATCTTTTTTTAGTTATATAAGGTAAATTTGCTGAATATAGTAAATTTGACTCGCCATTACTAAATATGTTAGTATTTAAATCAGATAATTATAATAATAGCACTAACTTTAAGTAAGTACTTTAAAATAAAAAGTAGTATGCCAATAAGTTTAAACCATTTTTCACTAGAACAAAGTCAGTTATCATTTATTGGACTACTTAAAATTTAAGTTTATGTTATACCCATCAATTTTCAAAGTTGGCTGGACTATATCTTCATCCTTAAAAAAAAAAGATAAATCTTTTTTTTACTTTAAACCTCACTAAAAAAAAAAATTTTTTAGTTTAAATTAAATGGTGAGCTAACATTTAATAAGCAAAAGGTACAAAGTAAGGAGTTTCACGTGTAGTCTCTGAGGAACCTACTCAATTATTTGTGCTTTAAGAAAAAAAAAGAATTCTTTTTTTTTTAATAAGCGATAATCTTTGGTTTCCTGCTGATTGCCCATTGTATTATCTTTAAGATTTTCACTTAATTAAGTACTTAAAGCTTTAGGGGTTTCCAGCATATAGTGAAATTAATTTTTCATAAGATTACTCTCAAGCATGGCATTTATTACATACCATTCTGGTACTATAGAAGCAGGTGTAACCATAGGGTCCGCTGGTATATAATTATCTGAATGTCCTAATAAGTTAGGATAAAAGAAAACTATTATAGATAAAACTAAAAAGAAAGCTAAAATAGTAACTAAATCATTGAACTAAGACACACTCCCTCAGATGTAGGGTTGGCATGGCTCGTCACCGAACCGTACGGGATACTTTCGTGATCATACGGCTCTCCATCCTAACGCAAAAATCTAGCGATCTGTCATTAGTCTAGCTTACCACTATGAAGTTTCATGTGGCAGTCTCGACAAACGGGTATCTGTTTTCGGTTCCTTTTTGCCATTAAGTACTCAAGAGTACCTATTTTATTCTTAATGTCTTTCATCGCACGAATGTGATGCATTTCGACTTTGTACGGGCTGTCACAGATAGAACATTTCAAGTTGTCTAAATTGGCTAGAGAGAGTCCAGTTGCATATAGAGCTTTAATGTTTGTGTTAACAAGGCTTCCTTTAAAGTCCCAAAGATTGATTCTGTAGCTTGGTTTATACAGTTTAGTCACTAACGTGGGTCTATTAAATTCATCTCTATTGTTTTGATCGTATAGAGCTATATCAGGTCCAAATTTTTTTATCACTTGAGCTCTGGTTTTTAAGCTTAGCTTGTGTGCCAGAGTTCTAAGTACCATATCACGAATAATATAGTACAAGTAGGTGCACAATTGTCCTTTATTATGGGCAAAAGAATAATAGTTCTCGTAACCCCTTATGATGGAGTTCGCAAGAGTAATTATTTGTCTAACCTCTAGACTCAACCAGGAGATTCTGGTCACTCCTCGGTGATTTGACATGAATCCAGCCTCTTTAAGTTTATTGTAAATTCTGTCCATAGGGGCAGTAAGTACTAGGAAACCGGAGTTTCTCTGAAGAGTCCCCCTTCTGTGAAGCGAATAGGTTACAGCTTTAGAATAAATAATGTTTGTCCCTAGGAAAAGCGCAGGCTCAACGTAGGTATTGGTGATCTTAGTTTTGGTAGGAGAAACTGTTAGACCAAGGTCCTTCAGAAATAGGGTAACCTTATCTAATATGTCCTTGGCATCTGAGTGACTACCATTAACTGCGATTATCCAATCATCAGCGTATCTAACGTACATGATCTTTCTGTTTCCAGATCCAATTAGTTTGTTAGGGTTGCTTCTCATTTTTACTGCAATCTGTCTAATCAATTTGGTGTCTCCCGATCGTTTAGCCTTGGTCATTTCCCATTGTAATTTTCTTACGAGGGGATGTCGTCTCCTATTACCGGAGACATCGAACTCGGCCTTAAGATCTTCTACGTATTGGTCTAGTTTCTGTAAAAAAATATTAGCTAAAATAGGACTAATGATGGAACCTTGCGGAGTACCAACTAGATCATATATAGGTTTGTTGTCGAACAGATATCCTGCGTTAAGGGCTTTCCTTATAAGCTGTAGAAATCTCTGGTCCTTAATTTTGTCAGAAAGAATGCTCATAAGTTTGTCGTGAGGGATATTATCAAAGCAACCTTTGATGTCTCCTTCGATCCACCATGCGCATCCCTTGAACTTAGTAAACACATGTCTCAGGGCTGTGTGGCATCCTTTCTTAGGTCTCGCTTGCGCACCGAAGGAGGTATCTTTGAATAGAGGGTCGAAAATGGCCTCTAGTACCAATTTTATAACTTCTTGCACAAGTTTTTCTTGAGGATCTCCAATAGTAAGGGGTCTTTTTCCACCACTCGCTTTTTGGATTTCAATTCTTCTTCCCTTTTGCCTTTCTTTTCCTTTAGGCAAAAGCAAAGGAGGAGAGAAAGAGAACTCCTCAGATCTCAATTTGGCAATCATTTCTTTCAATCGTAGCGAAGAGAAACCATCTAAGGTTCTAGGTGAGATACCAGGAGTCATCATACCCGGTTTTGACTTTAATCTGTTGTAAGCTATCAGATACATATCTTCATTAAGGATAAAAGTTTTATATAGATCTCTATCTATGGGGGCGTTAGGGAACTTTTTAGATCGATCGTGTAAATTGTCCAGCTTTTCCAGTACATTTGTTGAACATCCTGTTCCTGTACTGAATTGTCTGAACGGGTTTAGGACTGGGCTACTTCGCAGCGACATCATAGATGTACTTCTAGTACCATTACGTACTCCGTATCGATTGACTGCTACTCCAAGCCCTCTGACCGCGTGGCCATTACTGGCGGTAGCGGGACCCGAATTTGTATTAATACGTGAGCCCTTAGACTTAGGTTCTCCACTCATTTCCTTGATTGTACTTTTTGTACAACTCTCCAACACTTGTGTGTATCCGGAGCCTTTAAAGCCTGCTCTGAATAAATGTTGGAATATCTCTATACAGTTAAGATACCCACCTTCATGAGAGTGAGATGGAAATTGGAATTTGGGCAATATAGCTCTAACCATATCTAATTGAACTGATCCAATAGTCACTGACTGCTCCGCGACTTTTTGGACCTTTTTCATACATGCTCTGTTCAGCACCGAGTTTCCTCGAGTACCTAAGTATGATGTTCCAGATCCGTTCACACAGGATCTCCCTAGCTCTCCCCTGGTAGGGGTAGGGTGCGTAAAAATACCGAGACGGCGCAATTTAAATATAAAATAAGGGTGCATTGCATATCTATCCCCATTTGAATTTACTCCATTAGGATTACTTGAACCGTGCTCATGTAGCAAATTATATTACTAATTTATATTTAATTTATATAACATGTCTGGATGCATATGTTCTAAAACTAATTCTTTAATTAAAGACATCTGCTTTTTTGAAATATATAGAGTATGCTGAGATTTCTCTCTATTAGAAATATTAATAGTAGCTTGTATAGAAAAATTTAATTTTAAAGCTTCTATTAGCAGACCTAATTCTTCTAAACTATAAGCATTAGTATGTAATTTTAAACCTGATCCTGTAAAACTTCCATCATCCATGATCCAATAAGCTAAACTAATTGGTGTTAATAATTCAGTGATATTAGCAGGTACTATTTTTATAGTTTTGGGGATACCTATAGCCTCTCGGCTTGAATAAAAAGATTCATAAATCTCATTAAAACAAGGTAAAGCTAAAGTAGCAAAACTAATATTATATCTGTGTTTCCCCGTTTGTTTATCTATAACTGTATTAATAGAAGGTGGAGTTAAAACAAATTCTTGGTATAAGTTATACAAATGCAATAAATAGGAAGTATTTAAGGAACCTTGTCTTAAAACTAACCTAGCGTTGGCTTTTTGAGAAAATCTTCTCATGTATGCATCTCCTAAAAGGTTGCCTACTAATACTTGTTTTAAATGTGAGTCTATCTTAAATTTAGATCTCTCAGTATTATTAATTCTTTTTTTTAAATTAGTAGTCGCTAATTTTTTTTTAATATACCGCGTTTATTTTTTTTTCTCGCTTTGGATCTTATTTTTTTTTTATATTCCCTTGCTTTCTTATTTTTTTTTAACTTCCCTTGCTTTGGCTTAGCAGCCTAAGCTGTAATTTTTTTTTTAAAAAAATAACAAAAGAAAAAAAAATAACTGCCGCTTCGCGATAGCTCTAATTTAAAAAAAAAATAAGAACCGGTAGCCGCGTACGCGATCGCTAGCGAGAAAAAAAAAAATTACAAAGAAAACAAAAAAAAAGAAAAAAATATTAGCGGTAGAATGAAAAAAATTAGTGTTTGCGTACAGCCTTGCCACCCGTCTTTAGCCTAGAATAAGTTTCCCGTCTAGCAATCAGCGCTTGACGTTTATTATTTCCTTGTTTATCCCTGCTAGCTAGCGATTGGATAGGATAATAGTTATATATATATAAATAATAATTAAGCAATATACTCTATGACCTTTCGGTAATAGTTTGGACTATATCATCATTTTTTATTTAATATTCAATTTACTTTTCTTATTTTTATTTAAAAAAGATATTATTTATATAAACTATATTATATAAATAAAGTAAAATAAGCAAGCCAGTGACTTGCCCATTGTAGAGTAACCTAGCAATTCTCCTTTTTAGAAGTAAGGGCTTCGCGCTTCGCGCTTCGCGCTTCGCGCTTCGCGCTTCGCAGAGATTTTAAATATAAAGTTAAAAAAAGAATAAAAATAAAAATGTCAAGCGTGTAGTCTCTGAGGAACCTACTCAACTATAATAATCTTTGGTTTCCTGCTGATTGTCCATTACCGCCTAGCTAGGCATGTATCTTTAAGGTTTTCACTTTTATATTTAAGTATTTTAAACATTTAAGTACTTAAAGCTTTAGGAGATTCCAGCATATAGCTTGATGCTAATTAAATTATTACTAATTTAAAGGCCCTACATTTGAGCTATTAAGTGTGCTACAGCTAAGGCTGCTAATACAAAAGGTAATAAATAATGTAATGAAAAAAATCTATTTAATGTAGCATTAGATACTGAAAAACCACCCCAGATCACAAATTAATTTATGAAAGAGTATTTAATCTCTCTCCTCATCGGTTAACGATGTTTAGACTATGTCTTCAACCTATATATTTATATTTTTTTAATATAGGTTGTGGGGTTCTCGTGTCGAGCTTATTGTTGGTATAACTCACTCATTAGTCGTTGAACGTTCTTAACCCTTTGATTTACCTTTTCCCTCCGTTTAATTATTATTTATATTTTTTATTTATTTTTTTTTTTACTTTTGCCCGCAGTAATTTTTTTTTAGTTCCCTTGCTTTTGCTTAGCAGCCTAAGCTGTAATTTTTTTTTTAAAAAAATAACAAAAGTAAAAAAAAAATTACGAAAGCAAGGGAATATAAATAAAAAGGATAAAAGCTGTTTTTAAAAAAAAAGAATAAATATTTTTTTAAAGTAACCGAATCTACCCAAACAAAGATAAAATTAATAAAAAAATACCGAATTAAGGTCCGCTGCAAGTAATCTTATTAAGGGGTAAAATAATATAGACGTTCTTGCAATTCTCCCCATTTGCCTCTAAAACATTACTGTTTTAAGGAGCCGATTGTAACAAAATTTATATATAACATTGGATTGTAAAATTAGTTATTCGGGAATACCCTTACTTATACTTACTTCTTATACTTTACTTTGGACTTTTATTTTTAAAGGTAAGCAAAGGCAAAAGTTAATTATTTCGCTCGCCCAATTTTTTTTTTTGTAGAAAAAAAATAGTCGCTAGCGACCGCGTACGCGACAGAGAGTATTATAAAAAAGTAAAAAGGTTATGGAAAAATTTTTAAATATACCGCTATGCTAGCTTATGCTATAATTAGGTAGGAAAATTTAAATTTTTGTATCGAAGACTATTTTGTAAATTAGTTATTCATTTAAAGTATTGAATATTTTTTAATCCAACTAAAGGATGTAAACCTGAAAACGAAAAAAAATTAATAACGTTTTGTACTTCTATTTTAGAGCATACAGAATATTGAGCATATTTATTTTTTTCTCGCAACGCGGTAATAGAAATATTTCGCTTACTATTAAACAATAATTTAAAGGCTTCAAATAAATTAATGTGAATTATTTGTTTGATTTGAAAACACCCGTCTAAATTACTTTTTATACAAAAAGAACCTTCTGCATTTGTAAAGCCTACTAATCAATTCTTAAAAAAGGCTAGATTAATATAATCTATAGGTTTATTAGGTAATGTAAAAATAGTAGGTATGTCTAATTTAGTCGTATCGCAACTTTTGCTCGCAGCTTTATGTAATTTTTTTTTAGTTAAAAAAAAATAACTAAAGGTAGAGAAGCGAGAGTTCCTCAATTCGCAGCCTCGCATAGGCAAAAGTTGATATATATTATTATAAATTTTTATATCGTTTTTTAAAATATACATAGCTAAATCAAATTGAGCTCTTCTATTTTCAGTTAAAAAAAATATATTGTAATGTAACATTAAAGGAAAAAAAATTTCCTGTAAATCTGTTTTATTAATAATATATTTACAGGTTGGATTTTTACGATCTCGATATATCGTTATTTTTCCTATTTTTAAAACAGAATAAATATACTCTAAAGTAGAAATATCTTCTAAACTTATTTCTATAACTAATTTAATTGCTATAAATCCTTTTGTAGTTTTAGTTACTTGAATATTACCATCTCCATCTATTAATCCAACCAAAAAAGCTATAAATGGATAAGGTATAGATAGGTATTCTTCTTTATTTAATCTTATTTCCTTCCCTTTTTTTAAAGATTGATAACTAACCATTCCAATTGTTGGTAATACTTCCTTTTTACCTTCGCAACTTTTGCTCGCAGCTTTATGTAATTTTTTTTTAGTTAAAAAAAAATAACTAAAGCTAGAGAAGCAAAGGGTGGATGAAATAACTTTTTTCACCTCTTTGTTACCTTTTATCAGCAAAGGTGTAACATTAGCGAGGGAGGAATGTATTAAACAACTATATAAATTTGTTGAATTGTTTGACTCAACGATATCTTGACCAAAAACTGGAATAGCTGATAGTAAATTAGTAATAACGGTAGCCAAGTTTTAAATATAGGTAATGTAGTTATCATAACTAAGAATAATAATACTTCTTTGTTTTCAATACCTATACCACGTATTTTACTTATAAAATTTATTTTTATTCTCCCATCTTTTCGCCGATAGGCGAAGCCCTAGCCCTTTTTTATCCTACCTTAGCCTCCTTCTATTAATTTTTATTATAATTTATTACGCCAGGGTGCCAGGAGCCCCCTGCTTAGGGCAAAGGATGATTTTTATTTATATTATCACTTTGCCTTAATTTAAAAAAAAAAAGGGGAAAAATAATAGAGCCCGATCTATTATTTTTAAAGTTAAAAAAAATAGAAAAAAGTATCTTTTTTTTTTTTTAAAAATTGCTAATAATAAAGAAAGGCCAAATTAGAGATGTGGGGGTTAGGGTGTAACCTTTATAAACATTTCTGTAAAACCATATGGCATATAATAATATGCTAAAACTCCGACTGTACATTAAGCATTAATAGTACAAACACTATTAATACCCACCGGTGTACCAGTCTGTAGCGACACCTTTGTCTATATTTAATTAAATTAATTTTCCAGTTTTATTCTTATGTACCCTAGAGTTCTTATTTTTTCCTTATACCGCGTTTATTCTTTTTTTTTTATCTCTGCGCTAGCGACTATAATTTTTTTTTTCCGTCTCTTTTGTTTTTAATATTATTACTTATTTTTGTTCCCTTGCTTTCTTATTTTTTTTAAAACTAAAAAAAAATTAGCTGTAATTTTTAAAAAAAAAATAAGAAAAGTAATAAAAAAAATTTAGTTATTTTTTTTTTCTCGCTTTGGATCTTATTTTTTTTTTTATATTCCCTTGCTTTGGCTTAGCAGCCTAAGCTGTAATTTTTTTTTTAAAAAAATAACAAAAGTAAAAAAAAAATAAGAACCGGTAGCCGCGTACGCGATCGCTAGCGAGAAAAAAAAAAGAGAAAAAAATTCAGTCGCTAGCGACCGCGTACGCGACAGAAAAAAATTATTAAAAATAAAAGTACTTTTTTAGGCACTTTTATTTTTTTGTAAAGTTTGTTTGCATTGAAAAGCTATAAAATTAAGAATAAAAAGTCGAGAGTAAAAATCATAATCCTTTTACAAATATTTAAAAATTAAACGCTCTAGAACAAAGATACCGACGGTCTAGATATAAAACAAAATATTTTTGACCTGTTTTCACCAGTATTGCCTATTTAACAAATATTTTTTTAAGTATTATAGGGGAAAGTTGCCCTTTGCTTAATTTTGTTAAATGACTATGTTTATTATTTTTTTAGTTTATATTTCATTGAAGAATGTACGTAATGTTCAACTATTTCACAAAGTAAGGGCATAGATTCTTTCCATATATAAATATGATACTGGGGCATAATTTCACCGGCTCCGGCTGATTGTATGGTAGCCTTTAGATTAAAATTATCATGAAGTACTTTTACTAGTAATAAACAATCAGAATAATTAAAGGAATTGGTAGAAAGTTTCAATCCATTTCCAACTTTAGAACCATCATCCATAATCCAAATAGCTAAAGCTAAAGGATCTAGGAATTCACCAACATTTTTTGGTAGTACTTTAACACCGTGGACATACCATAATTCTTGGATCCAATTAAAACTAGAATAAGTCCATGTATTAAATCTTATAATTTTTCTAACTACACCTTTTTTTCCTAACCGTGTCTCTAGTTTAGGTATTGTTGGGTTACAGTACCCTAACTCAGCTAACTTTTTATGTAAATAAAGTAAATAGGACAAGTGACTCCCTTCTTGGTAAAATCTTATTCTCGTACCATTTCCCTTACTTCTATATTCAGCAAACCCATCTCCTAATAAGCTACCAAAAATTATAGATAGTATAATTTTATTATGTGGTCCTATTCTGGATTCAGCTCTAACTCTTTTTAAGTTATGGCTTCCCATAAAATTATTAGTATTAGCAAACACATTAGATTTTTCTGGGATAAGCAAAACCTTTGAATGGTTTAAAGTGGAGTAGCTTCGCAAATTAATGCTGCCCTTTGCTTGAATCTCACCCCAATTTTTTTTTTGAGTAGGGTAGGTAGACTTAGTAAAGTTTAATTTTCTATCCTTTTTTTTTACAACTCCCAAGGAGATAGTATTAAATCTCTGCGAAGCCCTTTGCTTTTTCTCCTTATTTTTGTTCCCTTGCTTTCGTAATTTTTTTTTCTTTTGTTATTTTTTTAAAAAAAAAATTACAGCTTAGGCTGCTAAGCCAAAGCAAGGGAACTAAAAAAAAAATTACAGCTATCGCGTACGCGGCTGTAATTTTTTTAAAAAAAAATAACAAAAGTAATAAAAAAAATAGGCGTCTAATTTTTTTAACAAAAAAATAAGGGCTTCGCAGAGAGTTAAAAATTTTTTTAAGTATTTTTATTAATAAAAGAATAGCCGCGTACGCGACTAATAAGAAAAAAAAAGCAAAAGGGGCAAAGGATAAATCCAAATATTAGAAAAAGAATAGCCAGTTAATATACTTAATGTCAGACTCGCATATAAATCGTGATAAGTTGAATATAGGCATTCAAAAAAATTAAATTGAAATATATTGTAAAAATAAAAATAAACATTTGGGGCTATTATTAGGCTACCCCATAAAGACATTTGACCATAAGGTAAAACATACAAATATACTTAATATAATTTAAAAGGCAATTAATTTAAGCTAGAATAACTTTGAATTAGTATATTCTATTAGTTAGACTTTCAAAAAAAAAAGATATAACTAAATATTCCGACTGTGCATTAAGCATCATTTCAGACACCCATTAGTGACCCAGTCTGTCGCGATCTTATAAATAACCGACGATCTCTGATTTTTTTTTTTGGCTTTCGTCTATATATATAGACGATATGTAGCTTAGCCTTTAACTAAAATTAAAAAATAAAATCCTTTGATCGTTTTCACTAACATTGCCAACTTAATACATACGCCTATCACCGAAGGTGGCTGATCGAAAGATCAAATGCAGTTATTAAGTCAATATCCCTGTCGGGTTATTCTACTTTACTTTTTATTTTTCTTTATAGATTGCATAAAAAATTTTACTCGTAGGACTATAAATTAAATTAAATTTTATAACAGTTACCTCTTGTTTTTTTACCAATATATCCTACGCCTATCACCGAAGGTGGCTGATCGAAAGATCAAAGGCGACTACCTCCCCCCCCCCCCCCTGGTTTAGCCTTCGGCTTTAGGGCCTGGTTAAGTAGTTAATACCAGGTTTTTATAATAAGAAGTTGAAAAATTTTACAATATCCCCTGCTCGTAGCCTCGCACCCTTGCTTATTTTTGTTCCTCTAATTTTTTAATTTAAAAAAATTAGCCGCGTACGCGATAAAATTTTTTTAATATTATTACTCGCTAGCGCTCGCGTTTATTTTTTTTTTCTCGCTTTGGGTCTAATTTTTTTTTATTCCCTTGCTTTTCTTATTTTTTTTTAACTTCCCTTGCTTTGGCTTAGCAGCCTAAGCTGTAATTTTTTTTTTAAAAAAATAACAAAAGAAAAAAAAATTACTGCCGCGTACGCGATAGCTGTAATTTTTTTAAAAAAAAAATTACAACCGGTAGCCGCTACCGAGAAAAATTTTTTTTTACAGAAAAAAAAAGAGAAAAAAAAAAATTAGTACGCGAGGAACACAAAAATAAGCGATTGCAAAAGCAAGAGCAGAAGGGGCAAGAGTGATGTTATTATTTATATTAGTAACTTTATTGTTGTTATAGTTTAATTTAATTCATTTTGGGCTAATTACATACCCAGGAATGCTATCTAGTTCTAATTTATTAATAAAAAAGTATACCTTTATTAATAACCTTGTACTCTATCTATTTATTAATCCCCAAGTGATTTCCTAACACTCTTTCTAATAAATTTCATTTAGAGCCTTGAGTAGCTATAAATCTTTGTGGTCTGACGTTTATCGCGAATACGATAATCAGCAGAATACCCAAGTAATCGCTTAGAGCATATACTAAGTATACTTAAATTTTATACTTAGTGAAAATTTATAACTAAGAACCTCGACTGAACATTAAGCAGCATTGCAGCCACCCATTAGTGACCCAGTCAGTAGCGATTGTGTTCTCAACCGACGGTCTGAAAATAGGTAGTATTTCTTTAACCGTTTTCACTAATATAGCCAGTTTTGTTTTACTTTTGTTATTTTTTTTTAATTACAGCCGCTAGCGATCGTTATTTTGTTTTCTTTTGTTATTTTTTTAAAAAAAAAATTACAGCTTAGGCTGCTAAGCCAAAGCAAGGGAACTAAAAAAAAATTACGATTGTAATTTTTTTAACTAAAAAAAAAAATAACCAAAGCAAGGGAACAAAAACCAACACCTCTGTCAAGGTGTTTCGACATATCTATACCAAACTAACCAGATACAAGTTTATGTTTTGCCCTAATGTCGAGACTTTGAAAATACCTAATTAAATACCTAATTTATACTTCATTTCTTCTATGAAATAAGGTTCTAGAATTTCACGTAAAATCGGCATAGATTCTTTTCAAATAGAGATTCTCCATTGATTAGTATGACCTGATTTTATAACTGAAGTTTTAAATTTATATTTTTTTATTTAATATACTAGCTAAAAAAAGACACTCATCATAAGTAAAACTATTAGTAGCTATGAAGACACCTTGACCTTTCTGATAAGATCCATCTTGCATGATCCAATTAGCTAAGCCGATAGGTGTTAAATAATCACTAATAAAAACAGGTACTGTTTTTATGGTTTTACCGTGGTTTTACCGTTTACATTTTTATAAAAAGAGTCATATATCCAAGTTAAACTTGAAAATGTAAATAAACTTAATTTATAATTATAACGTTTTTCAATTTCTATCCCGCTTATTTGGACGATTCCTTTTATATTTTGGAGTCTCCTCCGATTAATACCTTTGGTAAAGCAAAGCCATTAGCTTTGATAGGACTTTTACAATTAAAGTAGGTACAGGTCTAGAACAATAGCCTAATTTATAAAAAAGTAAATTTAAATAATGAATATAGGCCTATTACTTATACTTTGCTCTAAATTAAACCTTACACTATGTTAATTTTTTCCCTGTATTTATCTGCCCAGAAATCCCCTAACATACCCGATATAATTATATTTAATATTTATTTATTGTGTTCACCTATTCTATATATTGCTTTAGTTCTAGTTTTATTAAAAGGTAAATACCACTACTGATTCCCCCCCCCCCCCCCCTTTGGCCTGCAGCCCCCCCCCCCCCCCTCGGCATAGGCAGCCATTTTTTAAATTTATAAAAATAATATTATTTTTTTATTCATAATTAGAATTAGAATTAGAATTAGAATTAGAATTAGAATTATAATTAGAAATAGAAATAGAAACATGAGTGTGATTTTGCTGCCACGCGATAGTATAAAAATCAGAATATTTCCAATTTGGCCATAACATAGCCATCATTAAAACTAAGATAATAACTCCAATTGACCATAGTAATACTCTAGGTGATTTATATGAACTATAATATAGTCCTCTTCCAATGTGCATATATACAAATATAAAAAAGAAAGATGCTACATTTGCATGTGTATATCTTATTAACCAACCATTATTTACATCTCTCATTATATGTTCTACACTATTAAAAGCTAAATCTACATTAGGTGTATAATGCATAGCTAAAAAAGCTCCAGTTAATATTTGTATAATTAAACAAGTACCTAATAATGAACCAAAATTCCATAAATAAGTAAGATTAGCTGGTTGAGGAGAATCTACAACATATGAATTTAAAAGTCTTAATAAGACATGTGTTTTTAATATTCTCATTTTTAAGAAATTATTTATACCCAATTAATATTGCTCTTTATCTTTCCCCCCTCTTATCCTTTAATTATAAAATACTTCTACTCTTTTATTTTCTTTTTCCTTACCTTTGTACTTTTTTTAACATATAAAAAAAAATAAGTCGGTAGCGGAAGAAAACACCATACAAAAAAAAACGCGGCTTACTTTTTTTAAATATTTTTTTTTTGTTAAAAAAAATAAAAAAAAAAAAAGCGGCCGCTAGTGATCGCTATAAATAAGGTAGGAGGCGGGTTAACCTTAACTTAAAAATATAGACTATATAGTCTATATGAATATATAGGAATAACTTGCCTCCATTATTAAATACCTAGAATATTTTGCCATTTGATAAACCTTTTTTTAACCGCGATAAAATTATAAGTTATATTTAAATTTAAAAAAAAAAAAGACTTGCATCTCAGCTGTCAACAAACCTAATAATTTAATAAGTTTTATTACTTAATACCTATAATTTCCTTATATAGTAAAGTTAGAACTAGGACTAGTTATTGAATTAAATAATTAGCTAAGGACCTTTCTTCTATTTATGTAGATAGATAAATTAACTAAAATCGGGGGGGGGGGTGGTGGGCTATAAAATATAGATTAAAACTTTATAAGTTTAATTATAAAAGTCAATAAAATATTTAATTATTCTTAATAATTGTTTAACCAAAAGATAAAATAAGAAATATAAAATACAATAATATTAAAAGTTGATATTGTTATTCTATATTCTTATATTAAAAATTTAATTTAATATTAAGGCTTAATCTCCCCTCCTTAGGATTTAACTATACTAGGCTAGGGGGGATATTTACTCTTTACTTAGTACCTAAGTATTTTTTTATCTATTATTTTTTTAATTTAAATTAAAAAAAAATAGCAATTAAAAAAAAAAGATACTTTTTTTTTTACCGCTAATTTTTTTTTTTACAAAAAAAAAATAAGCGATAACTAATTTTTAATTTTTCTCTCTTATTTTTTTTTTTCTTTCTTCCGCTAGCGACCGCTAGCGACCGCTAAATTTTTTTATATACCGCTATTTTTTTTTTTTCTAATTTTTTTTTAATAAAAAAATGCCGGTAGCCGATTTGGACCGCCTACGTAATAATTTTTTTTTATTAATTTTTTTTAATTATAGAGTAAATAAGCCTAATTTTTTTTTTATTAAAAAAAAATTCCGGTAGCCGCTTTGGAGATAAAAAAATAGGAAAAAGAGCTAAAGGGAAAAGTAGAAAGGATGGTGCGCTGATAAGCAGATAAATAAAATTTTAATTATCTTTAATTAAATAAATAGAAATAAACTATATTAAGATCTGTTAAGGGACTTAAAGAATATTATATTAGAGCTCTATTTTACGCTTTAGCGAGGCAACTATCTGTTTTTTTAAAATAACCTTTTCCTATTTTAATTTTTTTATAAAAAGTTAGGAGAAGGAAAACCATAATAATTTGGCTTTATTTTAAAAAGATAAAGACCTAGAAAATATTGAATCTTTATTTTTTAAAGTCTATTATATAGTGCCGCGTTGCTTTTTTAATATTACCAAGTTTTATTTGTTTCCTTTTTGTCAAAGCGGGTTTCTTCCGCGTACGCGATCGTAATTTTTTTAACTAAAAAAAATTACGATCGCTACCGACTATTTCTTTTTTTAATTTTTGTTAAAAAAGATAGGCCGCTTTGGTAATTTTTTCTCGCTAGCGATCGCGTACGCGGCTACCGGTTGTTATTTTTTTTTAATAATTACAGCCGCTAGCGATCGTTATTTTTTTTAACTAAAAAAATTTACGATTGTAATTTTTTTTAGTAAAAAAAAAATTTACGATAGCAAGGGAATAAAACAAAAATTAAGAGGAAAAATGCCGCGTTTATTTTTTTTTTTAATTTTCCTTAATTTTTTTTTTAAATGCCTCTCTAAAGCGGCTACCGGCTGATTTTTTTTTTAAATAATATTCCCTTGCTTTGGCTTAGCAGCCTAAGCTGTAATTTTTTTTTTAAAAAAATAACAAAAGAAAAAAAAATTAGTACTAATACCGGCAATTTTTTTTTAATTCAGCCGCGTACGCGATCGTTATTTTTTTTTTTACTAAAAAAATTACGATCGCTAGCGGGGAAAAGTAAAGAGAAAAAAAAAAAAGAGAAAAAAAGCGCTAATATTTTATTTAAATTTAAATATTAATTAAAATAAATTTAGTAAAAAAAAGTATCTTTTTTTTTAATTGCTATCGATTTTTTCTTTTTAAATCGCCCTCAGCTACCTTCCTAGCTTATTTAATAAAAAATAAGGAACACGCTTTCCACTTTTTTTTTTTCCTCCCCTTCATATCAATTTTCCTGAAACCTTTGATCCTTAAATCCTTTATCCTTTTTATATAATAAGCTTTGCAGGTAAAGGTAGTTACGGAAAGTTTATCTCTCCACGTGGCGGCTTAGACCTGCGCTACTTTCCTCGGCTAGGCATGGCTTAGTTTTCTTACGCTATTATTTCGCTTACTTTGCTAGCGAAAATAGCGAAAATTAAACTTTTTATTTTTTCCTGCGCGTAGCGGTATATACTAATTTTTGTTTTAATATTCCCTTGCTATCGTAATTTTTTTTTTAAACTTCCCTTGCTTTGGCTTAGCAGCCTAAGCTGTAATTTTTTTTTTAAAAAAATAACAAAAGAAAAAAAAATTACGGCCGCTAGCGACTAATTTTTTTAACTAAAAAAATTTACGATCGTAATTTTTGTTTAGTTCCCTTGCTTTGGCTTAGCAGCCTAAGCTGTAATTTTTTTTTTAAAAAAATAACAAAAGAAAAAAAAATAACGATCGCGTACGCGGCTGTAATTATTAAAAAAAAAATAACAACCGGTAGCCGCTAGCGATCGCTAGCGAGAAAAACAAAAATAAGCGAAAGCGCGAAGTAAGAATATAGAAGCGTGAAGGCGAAGGGAGAAAGGCGAAGGAGAAGGATGTAGGGGAAGCGTGTAGGGAGAAGGGAGAAGGGCTATTTTCTGATACTTTTTTTTAATCCTTTGAGGACAGCCTCCTTAAAGGAGGTAAGGGTGATGAGAGGATAAACCTTTTTCTCTAGCTTCTTGCCATTCTAGTTATGGAGGTATGCCAGCTCCTTATTTATTTATTATGACCTATTTATCTTATCCGCTTTCCCTTATCCCACTTACCAAATTAAAAAAGGGGGGGGGGGGGGACTATAAGCAATAAACTTTGTATTTAGGTATAGAGAGTCCCAGCTTTATACCCTATAAATATATTTTTAATTTTATACTAGAGAATTAGGGAAGCTTGCTATACTTTTAGCTAATGCTTCTTATTTTTATATTTATTATAGATAACATAAAGAAGAAGCGCAGGCAAAGCTGATAGTTAGTAGATTTTTTAATTTTTGTTTATATTAAATATAAGCCCTAGAAGAATTGAACTCCTACAGGTTCCTTATCAAGAAACCATTCTAACCATTAAATTAAAGGCTCTTGGTTACAACAATAGCTCTCGCAAACGAATTCTTAAGCAAGGCTGATATATTTAAATATATCAGCTTATCTCTACCTCTCCAATTGGAGGCTTAAAAACGCTAATTTTCGCAACGCGGCTAATTTCTCGCTACCGATCGCTAATTTTTTTTAATATTAAAAAAAAAAAAGTCTATAAATTTTTTTAAAAAAAAATTATAGCGATCGCGTTTTATTTTTTTTTCTTTTCCTTAATTCTTTTTTATTAAAAAAGAATTTAGTACTAATATCGGCTAATTTATTTATTTTTATTAATAAATTTTTCCGCATTATTTTTTTTCTTTTATCGCTACCGGTCGCTAGCCTAATTTTATTTAATACTATTAAATAAAATCAGCCGCGTAGGCGATCGCTTTGGTAATTTTTGTTTTTCTCGCTAGCGATCGCTAGCGGCTACCGGTTGTTATTTTTTTTTTTAATAATTACAGCCGCGTACGCGATCGTTATTTTTTTTTACTTAAAAAAAAATTACGATCGTAATTTTTTTTAGTTAAAAAAATTAGTCGCTAGCGGCCGTAATTTTTTTTTTTTTCTTTTGTTATTTTTTTAAAAAAAAAATTACAGCTTAGGCTGCTAAGCCAAAGCAAGGGAAGTAAAAAAAAAAATTTACGATAGCAAGGGAATAAAAATTTTAAGAGAAAAAAAAAAGAGAGAAAAAAAAGGGAAGAAAAAAACGCGGCTATTTTAATGAAAAAAAAAATTAGCTACTTAATATAAATTTAACCGCTATAAATTAAAATTTTATATATTTAGTTAATGTTAATTTAAATTAATAGCGCTGCTTATTATTTTTAAGCCTCTAGCCTACTTTTCATATCGCTAACGTTCCCACCTTAACTTTTTTAACAAAATTTATATTAAGTAATAAGTGTTAAATTTTTCGCGAAATTTTTAACTTTAAGCATAAAGCAGAAAGCAAGGAAGGAGGCACCATTACAAATTTATTAAAATAAATTTTGTAATAAGTAGTTCTCTTCCGGATTCGAACCAGAATAAACACTTTAGAAGAATGTGATTCTACCATTGAATTAAGAGAACTATATAAAAGGATTAAGAATTAATACGATACTTCTTTTAAAAAAAACCAAGCCCTAATAAAAGTAAATTAGAGCTAAATAAGGGTTTAATTATATTATTTATTAGTCCGCCACTCCTCCTTTATTAGCGGCGTAGCGAGACTACCCCTCCCTAAATAAGCTAGTGCTAAGGTTAGCGAAAAAAATAAAATAAAAAGAATAACCTTTTCCGCCAGTTAATCTTTTTTTTTTTTCCGCTCTCGCGTATTTTTTTTTTCAATATTACCGCTAGCAGTCGCTAGCGGTAAAAAAATTTTTAATCACTAATTTTTTTCGGTAGCTAATTTTATTTTTTCGCGTTGCTAATTTTTTTATTAATAATATTTTTTTTATTAAATTAATAATTAGCCTCTGCTATAGCTTAATTTTTTTTTAATAATAAATTTTATATTAAAAATATATAAAAAAAAAAAGGGGGGGGGGGGGGGGGGAAGGTAGCGAGAAAATAGAAAACAAAACAACAAATTAGCGTGGAAAGGAAGGTTATACGGATGGAGATTTTTATTAATTAAAAAAAAAGGTTAAAACGAAACATTAAGACTAGTACATAAATAAAGTATGTTGAGGTTTTGGAGTAGTATTATATAAATTAATCATATGATATGAATTATTATTGTCAGGATGCAGGGGGGGTTACTTATAAACAATATTTCTTGTTTAAGTAAAGTTATGCTTGCTATATAAATAAATTTATTAAATTGCTGCATAATTTAGCTTAAGCAGTAATGCTAATTAAAGTAGGGCTCCTACCTTGCTTATTAAATTTTCTTCCGCTAGCGATCGCTAGTGATCCCTATTGTTTAAAAAAAAAAAAAGCTACCGACAATTTTTTTAATTTAGCCCTTTTTTTTACCACTAATTTTTTTTTTTTACAAAAAAAAATTTTTTTTACCGCGTACTAATTTTTGTTTTTCTGCGCGTAGCGGTATATACTAATTTTTTTAAATATTAAAAAAAAAATAAGAACCAAAGCGAGAAAAAAAATAACTTAAAATTTTTTATTACTTTTGTTATTTTTTTTTTAAAAAAATAACAAAAGAAAAAAAAAATTAAAGAGAAAAACAAAAATAGGAGCGCTAAGTTTTAGCGGTAGCTAATTTTTTATTATTTTAAAATAATAAAAAATAACTGCTTAAGCAGAGAGCAAAGGAGGATAGTATATCGGATTATTAAGATTTAGATGTACTATTAATGTTAGTTAAAGCTATAGCTCCAGAACCTATTTCTAGTACAAAACCGATTGTTAAAATTATAAAGAATATAATACCAATAGTAAACCCAAAAATAGAAACTTGATATAAAGAAACAGCTAAAGGGAATAATAATAATATTTCTAGATCAAATATTAAAAATAATAAAGCTACTATCATAAAATGGATTTGGAAAGTTGATCTTGTTTGTCCGAAAATCGGTGTGAATCCACATTCATATGCTGATACTTTAGCTTCATCCGGTCTATGAATAGCTAATAAAACATTTAAACCTAGTAATATAAAAGCTAATAAAGGAACAAAAATAAATATAAAAATTAAATTATTCATTAAGTATAAAATATAGATAAAGCTAGTAACTGTGTACTATTTAATATTATTGAGGGTTTTATAAAGAATAATAGGATAAATAAAGTTAAAGTAGAAATAATAAAACTATGGTAATTACTTAATTTAATCTCTGCGAAGCCCTTGCCATCAGAACTGTCCTTGCCCAGGCCATTATCATTGGCCAGGTTGAAGCCTTCACCAATATTCATATTTAATTGGTTACCGCGTACGCGATTGCTACTTTCTAAAAAAGTACTTTTAGTGTTAGTAAATAATAATTTAATAATTTTTAAATAATATGAAGCACTTATAACACTTACTAATATAGCAATTATTGATATAAAATAATAACCATTTTCTAAAGATGAATATAAAACAAATTGTTTACTAAAAAATCCTATTAATGGAGGTATACCAGCCATAGAGAATAGGCTTATTGCTAAGCTTAAACTTAATAATTTATTTTTAAAGAATAAACCTTTAAATTCTAATATATAGTTTAAATCTATTATATCTCTCTCCTTAAGCAGATTAGAGAAATTATTTTTTTCGCGTTGCGCGCGTTGCGGTAAATCATTATTAAAATTTAAATAAGATAAGGCTAATAATATAAGAAAAATATTTAAATTAGTTATAGTATATTGTATAATATAAAATATAAAAGAGTCTATAGATTGTTCACTATTTATAGCTAAAGCTAATAATAAGAATCCTATATGACTTATTGTACTATAAGCTAATAATCTTTTTACTTTTGTTTGAGCTAAACCTAGTATACTTCCTATTATTAAAGATAATAAACTACTTATTAATAATAAATTTTTTATTACGGGTAATGCACTAACCTGCGCTGAAAGGGATAACGTATTAGTTAAATTTATATAACTAAAAATTGAAGAGATATTTAGAGTATTTAGAGTATTTAGATAACCAGCTGGACTGATTATTGTACTTTCTAATAGACTTCCTCCTATTATTCCTATATTATTTTGTATCTCTAATAATAATATTAGTATCGCTATTTTAGGTATTATTGTTAACCAAGTTGTAACTATTGTTGGAGTACCATCATAAACATCTGGAGACCAATTATGTAAGGGAGCTGCAGCTATTTTAAATAAAAAACCTACAAAAATTAAAATGAATCCTAAACTTAAACCTTCTGTTATGTATGATTGATTTATATCAGAAATACTATTTATTATGTATAAAGATTCTAAATTAGTTATACCACTATAGGAATAGATTATACCACAACCTAATAAGATTATACAAGAAGATAAACCACCTAATAAAAAATATTTTAAACCTGCGGCTGTAGAACTTTCAGAATCTCTATATAATGTCGATAATATATATAAACTAAAAGATTGTAATTCTATACTTAAATAAATTGAAATTAAATCATAACTAGTGATTAATAATGAAGATCCTAATAAACAAAATAAGGCGATTAAAGAATAATCTGTCCCATATTCAGGGATGCTGTTTTTTTCACTTATTAAAGGAACATCTCCAGTATCTTTGGAATCTTCTTTTAATGAGGATGTTAGAGGTAAGTGGATTTGTAGTAGAGTATTCCCTGTTAAATATCTAGGGCTTATATCTACTACACCTTTATTTTCTTTTATTTGACTTAAAATTATTGTTTTTCTTGATATCTGAGGCCAAGCTATTAATATTAAACCTCCTATTATAAATATAAAAGATTCTAAAATTTGACTAGTTAAAGTAATATGGAATAAACCACCATATAAACTTAAACCTGAGCCTATGGCTTCTATATTTATACTATTTAAAACTAATATACTACTATAAAAAAATACGATAGAAGTTATTCTTGTAAAATGTACACTTGGAATATTTGAGCTTAAAACAGGTAGCGCCTTAGCAACTATTAATGTTAATATTGAAATTAAAATCATCATCTTATTTGGCTTACTAATTTGTAATTAACCAGTACTATTAGCCTTTACCCTGAATTTATTCAGCCGCTAGCGATCGCTTATTTTTTTTTATATTCCCTTGCTTTGGCTTAGCAGCCTAAGCTGTAATTTTTTTTTTAAAAAAATAACAAAAGAAAAAAAATTAGCGGTCGCCAAATTTTGTTTTGTTCCCTTGCTTTCTTATTTTTTTTTAACTAAAAAAAAATAACAACCGCTAGCCGCTAGCGAGTAAAACAAAAATAGGCGGAAGAAACTAGCTCCTTAATTTTTTTAAAAAAAATGCCTCTCCAAAGCGATCGCGTACGCGGCTGATTTTTATTTAATAATATTCCCTTGCTTTGGCTTAGCAGCCTAAGCTGTAATTTTTTTTTTAAAAAAATAACAAAAGAAAAAAAATTAGTACTAATACCGGCAATTTTTTTTAATAAAAAAAAATTACCAAAGCGGAATTTGTCTCTCTTTTTTTTTCTCTCTCCAGCGGCTAGCGGCTGGAGAGAGAGAAAAGTGGGAGGAGTCTAATTTGTTAGAGCACTTATAGTTAAATTATTTATGTAGTTTGCCTTCTCACCTAATTTTATATAAATAAAATAAGTATGTGACTCTCCTGGCGCTAAAGCTAAAGTATTAGACTCCTAAAGGAGACTAAAGACTTTAGAGTCCTAAAGGAGACTTTAGAGTCCTAAAGGAGACTAAAGACTAAAGACTAAAGACTAAAGAGAACTGGGCTTAGCATTTCCTGCTACCTTATTTTTTGTTCCCTTGCTATCGTTATTTTTTTTAAAAAAATTACAATCGTAAATTTTTTTTAGTTCCCTTGCTTTGGCTTAGCAGCCTAAGCTGTAATTTTTTTTTTAAAAAAATAACAAAAGAAAACAAAATAACGATCGCGTACGCGGCTGTAATTTTTTTTAACTAAAAATAACAACCGCTAGCCGCTAGCGAGTAAAACAAAAATAGCAATCGCGTACTAAATTTTTTTTCTTTTTTTTTTTCTCGCTAGCGGTTGTAATTTTTTTTTACTTTTGCCCGCAGCTTAGGCTGCTAAGCCAAAGCAAGGGAATATAAAAAAAAAAATAAGATCCAAAGCGAGAAAAAAAAAATAAACGCGCCGGTAGCGAGTATATTATTAAAAAAAATTAAGTAAAAAAAATTGGCGATAAATTTCCAGTCTTCCTAGACTTAGTCCCACCTTATAGACTAGGCGGGCCGAGTCCCGACTCTAACCTCCTTTCTATTTTTTTAGCTAAAGCTAAAGGTAAAGCATTATAGAGATTAGCCCTAATCTAAAAGATAATGGGAAGTAGCGTGAGGGGAGTAAGTATTTAATAATAAATAATATTAGAATTATAAAATATTATACCTTGATCCTTATCAGAATTGAACTGATATTTATTCCTTGAAGGGGAATTGTACTAACCTTTATACGAAAAGACCGCTATTTTTTTTTTAATTCTTAGAAAGCGCTTCTACTCCCTTATTTTTTTCCGCTTTAAAAAAAAAAGTATCTTTTTTTCTCGCTAGCGGCTAGCGATCGCGTACTTAATTTTTTTTAATAAAAAATGCCGGTATTAGAACGTAATTTTTTTTTATTACTTTTGTTATTTTTTTTTTAAAAAAATTACAGCCGCGTACGCGATCGTTATTTTTTTTAACTAAAAAAAATTTACGATCGTAAATTTGTTTAGTTCCCTTGCTTAGGCTGCTAAGCCAAAGCAAGGGAAGTAAAAAAAAAAATTACGATAGCAAGGGAACAAAAATTAATAAAAGAAAAAAAATTAGTACTAATAGCGGCTAGCGTAACAAAAAAAAAATAAGGTAAAAATTTAAAATTAAGTGTTATTAGAGGTAGCAGGAAGCACTAAGCAGAAAGCAAGGAGAGAAAGGAGTCCTGCTTAGTGCAGGAGTATAAGATAACTTAAAATAACTTAGCGAAATAAGAACTCGAATCTTAAATGACAGCTCATGAGGCTGTAGTGTTACCAATTACACTATCTCGCTTTTTTTAATTTTTTTTTTAATTTACTTAACTATCTCTGCGAAGCTGCGAAGCTGCGAAGCTGCGAAGCCCTTATTTAGGAAGGACTCCTTTATTTAGGAGGAGGACTCCACTCTATCTCTAATATTAAAATTACAATTTCTCTGCGCGTACGCGGTATATACTCATTTTTTTTTTTAAAAAAAAAATTACCGGTATTAGTACTAAATTTTTTGTCTCTTTTTTTCTCGCGTACTAAAAATTTTTTAATTAAAAAAATTCTGTCGCTAGCGACCGCGTACGCGACAGAAAAAATAGACAAAAGATACTTTTTTTTCATTTGCCCGCAGCTTTCGCGTACGCGAGTGCTAAGCAAAAGCAAGGGAATAATTTTTTTATTAATTTTTGTTTGCTATTTTTTTTTAAAAAAAAATTGAATAATAGCGCCTCTAAAATTTAGATAAAAAAAGATAAAATAAGTTTATTTAATTAGCAGAGTTAAGTAGGAATTGAACCTAAACAATAGACTTTGCAGGTCTACAACAGAACCACCTGTAAACTTAACCCTTTATATACAGTAATCTGCTTGCTTTCCAAAGCGCTAATTGGAGAGATAAAGTTTACCTAGTACTTTATATTTAACAAGAATTAAATTTTTATTTTAACAAGAATGAGGATGACGCAGCTAGAATATTTAGCAGTTAATGATAGAGTAACTATTTCTTATTTAATAAATCTCTTAAAAATAAGAGGCTAAGCTAAGGTTCTTAAATTAGCTAAGTTTGAAAACTTTTCAAGTAATGATTAATAAGGTATTACTTATATTATTTTTATATGAAAAACTAAAGAGTCCTGCTTAATGCAGGAGAGAAATTATATTAATTAGATCTAGATTTAATTTAGAATTTATAGCCCAATTTTTTTTTTTAAATTAGCCGCATTTATTTTTTTTTTTTCTAATTTTTTCTCTCGCTAGCGAGAGAAAGAAAAAAAATTAGAAAAAAAAGAGAAAAACAAAATTAGTCGTCTAATTTTTGTTTTACTCGTTAGCGGCTAGCGTAACAAAAAAAAAAGAATAAGGTAGCAACTACCTAATAAGTTATTAGTTATTACTATAATTTTTTTGCGAAAGCCCACCTCTGCTAGAGGCGAAGCGCGAAGGGTGAAGTCTTTTAGTAGTATATAGCTTGGGTAATTTATTATAATCTGGCATGTATACCTACCCCGTAGATTGGATTTATGGTAGTTATCTTTGGGATAGGGCCCATGCTCTATCTGCGAAGCGCTTCGCCTCTCTCTACCCCTCCTTTATAAAAATTTAAAAAAAAAATTTTTTTTTAATACAGAGAGGAGCCGGTATTAGTACTAATTTTTTTTCTTTTGTTATTTTTTTAAAAAAAAAATTACAGCTTAGGCTGCTAAGCCAAAGCAAGGGAATATTATTAAAAAAAAATAAGAGATTAATTTTTTTTTTTTTTTTTTTTTTTTTTTAGGCGCGCTAACTTTTTTTTTTAAAAAAAAAAGTTATAAAGGCGCAAGGCCTCTAGGGGAGCAAGCTATAATAAGGTCAAGTAAGCTATTTTAGGGGAAGGGGATACTGGTAACCAGGTAACAGAGCCTATGTCTACTATTATTATTTTTATTAAAAAAATAAATTAGCCTCTTTTAAGGAGTGCGCAACCTTAAACAATCATAAGAAATACTAGTATATTGTAAATTTTTTGGAGAAAGATAGATTCGAACTATCATAATTATATTGCAAATATAACCGATTAACCATTATCAGATTTCCCCTTATATTTATATAATTTTATCTATACAGTAACAATCCTAGCTACTGAGTTATATTCGCTTTAATAAAGAAACTCTTCTCTTTATTTATAGTAATTATGTTCCTAATTATTGCTGCTTCTGCCTTCCCTCAAAGCCTAAAAATATATGCAAGGGAGATATAGTAGCTTATTAAGGTGCTAGATACTTGAAATACAATATAATTAAATTTAAGTAGTATTACTTATACAATACCTCTTTTAATTTATTTATCTCTGCTATCGCTAATCTTTTTTTTTCTCTTTTTTTTTTCTCTCCAAAGCGATCGCGTACGCGGTAATTTTGTTTTAATAAAAAAAATTAGTCGCTAGCGGCCGTAATTTTTTTTCTTTTGTTATTTTTTTAAAAAAAAAATTACAGCTTAGGCTGCTAAGCCAAAGCAAGGGAAGTAAAAAAAAAAATTTACGATAGCAAGGGAACAAAAAAATTACGATAAAAGAAAAAAAAAAATAAACGCAGCATTACTATTTTTATAATAAAGCGATATCAAAAAAAAAGAGAAAAAAAAATAGTATTATTTTGAAAAGTATTCCTGCGCACCTATAAGCGCATCCCAGCAAAGCAGCGCAGGAAAGTGCAGTAGAGCTAGGCCTCTAAATATTTGCGGTCTCCTTTAATTTTATATTTATTTATATCGCTTATTTTTTTAATTAATAAAAAAATAAGCTTTGCGTATTACAAAAATTAAAAAAAAAAATAAGCACTTCGCGCTTCGCGCTTTTCGCTTCGCAAGAACCGCTTCGCGTTTTTCGCTTCGCAAGAACCGCTTCGCGCTTCGCGGTTCGCGGTTCGGATAGAGTAGCCACGCCTTAATTTATATTTAATTAAATATTACTCCTATCTAAAGTCTATTATTCTTTAGGAGAGAGGGGAGCTGAAGCTAATATAAAGTATAACACCACGCGACGCCTAATTAAAAAAAAAAATAAGTGATAGAACTTTCCCGCCTTATTTTTAAGACAATATTTAGAGATAGGAGTTTGCCGCCATTCCTATCTCTCGCAACGCGAATCCTGAGGATAAGTTCCTCGCCATTGCCTTAATCACCCCCCCCCCCCCCCACCCCTCTGCAAAGCGCGAAGCCTTTAAGGGTACCCTACCATCAACCTACTTTAGGAAGCGCTTCGCGCTTCGCGCTTCGCGCTTCGCGCTTCGCAGAGGAGGATATTGCCACTCCTCCTTTCTTTCGTTAGCGCTTAGGGGGGGGGGGGGGGGGGCTAATATAAATTAAATATGTTTATTATTTTTAGATAATACAATAGTTGCGAACATAGCTAATAATAATATAATACTTAATATTATTAATAAAATAGCACCATAAGTATATAAATTTTGTCCTAAAACTTCAATTTCTGAGAAAAAGGTTAAATTTAAATCAGAATAATTAAGATTATACTTATTCAAATATTTAAAGGCATTAATAAATTCAAACTCTCCCTCTATTGGATATGAAAACAAGCTACTTGGGCTTGATTGATTAATAGTATTATCCTTTAAATTAATAATATTATTAAAATTTGGAAGAATAGAGACTCCTATCACATTGGCGGGAGAAATAGATTTTAAAGATAAAGGTAATAATGTAAATAAAATAAAAATAAAGAAAATAATAATATTAATTGCTAAAGGTAAATTTTTAGTATAATTATTACCAGTTTCTAAAACATCTGTTAATTTTATATTTATCATCATTATTACAAATAAAAATAATACTGCTATAGCTCCAACGTATATTACGATGTAAGAAATAGCTATAAAATTTATTCCTAATAGTATTAGATATAATGCTACTTGTACAAAAGTACTGATTAAAAATATAACTGAAATAACTGAATTTGTAGCTGTAATTGATAAAACACTAGTTAAAGCAAAACCAACTATAAGTAAATTTAATATTGTAGAGATTGTCATGATAAATTTTCTACTTTTCGCCTATAGCTATCTTCCCTTCTATTATATATTAGTTATTCATAATTATTCTCTCCTGGCTTCGCAGGTACCTTTCTATCTTCCTCCCCACTAAAATAGCGAGACTTTATTTATTTCGCAATAACGAGACTTTATTTATCGCCCCGCGGTTCCTCATCACCCTCTAGGCCTACTGCGAATTGCGAAGCCTACTCTCCTTTAAGGAGTAAGCATTTTCTTATTAAGAAAATTAGCCCTTAAAAAAATAAGGCGAAGCGCGAAGCCTCCTCTCCTTTAAGGAGTAAGCATTTTTCTTATTAAGAAAATTAGCCCGATTTTTTATTGTTACGCAAGCCGCTAGCGAGAAAAAAAAAAATAAGGCGATAGCAGAGCAACGCGGTAATAAAAAAAAAATGCCGCGTTTTATTTTTTAAAAAATAGAGTCGCGTTGCGGAAAAATATTAGCTACCGACAAAATAGCCTCCTTTCTTTAGGTAGCTAGCGTAAGGAGGGAGCAAACTTAAAAAAAAATTTTTTAGCTAGTCCTGCGAAGCGCGAAGCGCGAAGCGCGAAGCGCGAAGCCAGGAGAGGCTTCGCAGGGAATGAGAGAGCTTGGCTGAAGAGGCGCTTGCGATAAGATAAAATATCTTTTACTTAAGCAGCTAACTATCTATCTTATCATATTTTATCCTTACTTTCAATTTAATGAATAGATATGGAGATATGCTAATATAGATAAGGACTAGCATAAGGTGTTTATTTTTTTATATAGTTAGGTAACTAGGTTATTTTAAAGCAAAGAAAAATTATAATACTATTTAATAAAGATAAGGATTGCAAAGCTAATTCATCTAATTATGTTTCTTAACAAAACCTTCTCCCTAATCTACCCCCCCCCCCCCCCTTCTAGCCTGCTAAGCACAAGGGCAAGAAATAGACAGAATCACCTCTCCAAAGAAAGCATGATCTCTCCTCTAATTATTTGCCCTCTTAATACCTTATAGTTAGAGGTTTGATATAGTAGAGGAGAGGTTATACCTTACCTTAAACAGCGCTGCTCTTATTATTTTAATTTCTAATATAAGAATGTATTATAATAGAAATTTGTACAGGTGCGTGCGCACTGTTATGCTAGAACTATGCAGTAGACCTATGTTAAGGTCTACTTTGCTTACCCCCTGCCGCCATAGACAGGCCTTGCAGAGGAATTAAAAACAGAATAGAGGCATTGCTACCTCCGCAAGTAAATAATTAGCATTGACATCAAGTTTGAGGATGAGCCTGATAATACATCTCACCCCTCAAGGGAGGAGCATTCTTATTTTTTTTTAATACCTATAACAAAAAGTTGGGAGAATGTTAGTTACCTTATCTAATAACTTGTATAATTATTTGGGAGAAGGAAAATTAGAATTTGGCTTTTGCCTTGATTTATAACTCTCTATATTTATTCCACTAGCTCCACTCCTAATAGGCTTCGCGCTTCGCCCTTTGCGCTTCGGGTTTATCGCTTCACTGTTAGCGCTTCGCGCTTCGCTTATTTTTTTTAAATATTCCCTTGCTTTGGTTTAGCAGCCTAAGCTGTAATTTTTTTTTTAAAAAAATAACAAAAGAAAAAAAAAAATTAGAGAGGTAGAGTCCTTTACCTATTTTCTAGTTAAAGTGGCAAGAAATCTCCCTTTCGCTCGCAAGAAAAGCAAGAAAAGTAAAGAGGTTAGAGAGCGTGGCGCGCCACGCGGGAGATTAGAGTCCTTACTCTCTCCTGGCTTCGCGCTTCGCGCTTCGCGCTTCGCAGGACTAGCGATTTTTTTAATCAGTGCTAGTAAATTCTACTATCCCCCCCCCCCCTCCCTGCGAAGCCTCTATCTTTAAAAGCGAGATAGTTCTCGTTAGGAGGGGAGTTTTCCGCCATTGCCTCACCACGCTCTCTCTGCGAAGCCTCCCTTATTTCTAAATTTTTGTTACGCTAGCGACTATTTTTCTTTAATTTTTTAAATTTTAGCTACAGATTAAAAAAATAGAATAGAGGAGGCTTCGCATGGAGGGAGATTATATTCTTATAATTATATAAAATTTATTAGCTTATCTTTAATTTTTATTATGCTAATTTCGCTTAGCAAATATCCTGATACATTTAATTAAATTGAAAGATATAAAAAATTAGATATAATTAATCTATAAAAAAAGTATAAAATACAGGCTTATAACAAACACTTAACTTTTTAAAGTAAAGTTTTGTAGTGTTTAACATAGAAATTGTGACCTTATTTAAACCTTTAATTATTATAGTAATTAAAGTTATAAAATACCCCCGATTTTTTGTTTTTACCGTTATTTTTTTTTTATACTAAAAAAAAAATTACGATTGCTATTTTTTTTTACAAAAAAAATTTTTACCGCGTACTAATTTTTTAATAATAATATTCCCTTGCTTTTGCTTAGCTGCCTAAGCTGTAATTTTTTTTTTAAAAAAATAACAAAAGTAAAAACAAAATTACCGCGTACGCGATCGCTACCGAGAAAAACAAAAAAAAAAATAGAAAAAAGATACTTTTTTTTTTTTAATATTTTTTTTAATTAAAAAAATTAGCTACCGACTCCTTTCTAATCTATTTTTTTTTAATAGAAAGGAGGATTGCAGCAATCTAATTATATTATAATTAAGAGAATTATTATTAGAGACCTATAATAATATAAGTAATAATTCGCCCTACCTTCTGCGCTAGCGGCTACTAATTTTTACTTTCCTTCCCCGCATTTAGACGCAGGGCAGGCCTGCCCAATTATTCCATTATATAAAGGAGTACCTTCGCGATAATTTTTTTTTCTAATTTTTTTTTAAAAAAAATAGCCGCTTTGGAGAGTTAAAAAAAAGAGAGACAAAAAAAAATTAATTTAATTTAATAAAAGATTAATCTTTTATTAAATTAAATTAAATTAAGTAAGGTGGCCCTCCTTTTTAATTAGACCTAAATAAATATTTATTAAATTAATATAATTAATATATCCCATATTTAGTATATGACTTGCTCTAGCTTTAACTCCCTCTCTCACTATCTCTGCCTAAGCATTTTCTTATTAAGAAAATTAGCCCTTAAAAAAATAAGGCGAAGCGCGAAGCGCGAAACGCGAAATACCGAACCTCCTAAGGAGCGAACAAGCGAACCACCTTACCCTACTCTCTCCCAACGCTTTTCTTATTACTTATTTTTTTTTTAGCCCGCTAGCGATCGCGTACTAATTTTTTTTTTTATTTAAAAAAAATAGTAGAAAAAAAAAAATAAGCGATCGCCTACGCGGCTATTTTTTTTTTAATTAAAAAAAAAATTAATTAAATAAAAAAAAAATATTAAAAAAAAAAATAAGCAACGCTTGCTACTCGGCACGCGGAGGGGGGGGGGGGGGGTTAAGTCAGAGCGTGGGGTACTTAGGAAGGTAATTATTTAGTTTATATAGATTAAATAAACTAAATAGAAAATATAGCAAAGCTCACCTTTTTATATTTTATAAATTTCCGCTTTAGCTTAACTTATTTGAGGTATTATTGTATTTTGTCTACTGCGTATAAAGTCAGCTGGGGGGGAGTAAAAATTAATTGTCTAGAATAAGAATATTTATGATAGGAAATAGTGGGTGGAATAAGTAGACATTTTAATAAATAATTAACTATAAAAAAAAAAGAAATAGAAAAATATTGAGTTTCGCTAGCCGCCTATCTATTAACTTTAAGTTAAAATAAAATTTTAAAAATATCTAATTAAATTTAATAATATTAAGTTAGACCTATTCTATTTCTCCTTAAGGAGAGCTAAGCTGCTGGAGGGTGTTTAATAACTTGACTAATATAATTGCTTAAGCAATCTAGTATATTTAAGCTATAATTTTTTTTATAATATTAAAAAAAAAAGTTATTAAAAAAAAAAAGATTAAAAAAAAAGTAAACTGTAAACTACTTTTTTTTCTACTTTTTTTTATAGCCAATTTTTTTTGTTCCTCGCTAGCGGCAATTTTTTATAATCATATACCGCGTTTATTTTTTTTTTCTCGCTTTTTCTCGCTTTGGATCTTATTTTTTTTTTATATTTCCTTGCTTTTCTTATTTTTTTTTTAAAAAAATAACTGCCGCTACGCGATAGCTGTAAAAAATTAAAAAAAAAAAGAACCGCTAGCCGCTACCGAGAAAAAAATTACAGAAAACAAAAAAAAGAGAAAAACAAAAATTATCGCGTACGCGGCTAAATTTTTTTTTAATAAAAAAAAAAGATTCAGCCGCTTTGGTAATTTTTTTTTATAAAAAAAAATTAAGACAAAAACAAAAAAAAATTGGCGAGAGATTCTAAATTTATTTAATTAAACTTATACTTATTTTAATATAAATTAAAAAGGCAGGATGATTAACATGCTTTTATTTTAAAAAGGATATGGGAGAGACGGAATTATTATTTGCTTTTATATCAAGCTAAACTATATACTTTTATATTTTTTAAAGCCTTGTGCTGTACAGCATTCCTCCTCTCTCCGAACCGCGAAGCGAGAAACGCGAAAGCGCGAAACGCGAAGCGTGTATTGCTTATTTTTTTTTAATGCCCAATTTTGTTTTTCTATTTTTTTTTACAAAAAAAAAAAAATAAGCGCTATTAGTACTAATTTTTTATTAATAATATTCCCTTGCTTTTGCTTAGCTGCCTAAGCTGTAATTTTTTTTTTAAAAAAATAACAAAAGAAAAAAAAAAATTAAAGAGAAAAACAAAATAGGCGCTAGCCACAACGCGATCCCTAAAATAATAAGGGTAACAAGATTAGTCGCGTTGCGCGCGTTGCGCGCGTTGCGCGCGTTGCGCGCGTTGCGCGCGTTGCGCGCGTTGCGCGCGTTGCGCGCGTTGCGCGCGTTGCGCGCGTTGCGCGCGTTGCGCGCGTTGCGCGCGTTGCGCGCGTTGCGCGCGTTGCGGTAGCGAGGAAAAATAACTGCTTAATCAGGTAGGTAGGAGGCGGGAGTGTTAAATTAATAAAATTTATTAAAATTTAAAAGATAAAATATATTATGTAGGGTGTCCTCCCTCCCGCGTAAGCGTAAGAGGGAGGAGAAATATTTCGCTACTTAATTTATTATAAGGGCTTAAAATTTAAAACAATAGTGTAGTTACACTAGCATGTAAAGAATCTAGTATTATATTAGGGAAAATACCAAAAAGAAGAGTAGGTATTAATAAACTTATTAATAAAAAGTATTCTCTTCTATTAATATCTTTTAAAGGAGGTAAGTATGGTGATAAGTTACCATAAGAGATTCTATTGTATAAAAATATAGAATAGCAAGCAGAAAGAAGAATACTACTTGCACCTAGAATGGCTATAATTGGATTTTGTTGCCATATCCCAATCAAAGATAGTTGTTCTCCTAAAAAATTTATAGTTAAAGGTATACCAGTATTAGCTAAAGTAAAAATAAAGAATAAAATAGTAAATACAGGCATATAAGTAACTAGTCCTCTAATATAATTAATAATTCTAGTACCTGTTCTATCATAAATTATACCTCCTACACAAATAAATAAAGCTGGACTAACAAAACCATGTCCAATAGATAACAATAAAGCACCTTCTATTCCAATTAAACTATTAGAAAATAAACCTAAAACAACAATACTCATATGAGCAACACTACTATAAGCTATTAATCTTTTAGTATCTTGTTGAATAATAGTAGAGAAACTAGCATATATTAAAGAAATAATAGCAATAGTTTGAACTAAAGGACTAAAGAAATTTGTAGCATCTGGTAATATATTTATTAAAACTCTTAAATACCCATATGTAGCCAGTTTTAATATTGTGGCTGCTAGTAAGATTGAACCAGCTAAAGGAGAATCACTATGAGCTTTAGGTAACCAAATTATAAAAGGATATAAAGGTGTTTTTACTGCAAAAGCTATAAAAAAACCTAACCATAATAATTTTTGACTTTCTAGGCTTATGTCAAATAAAGATATAAATTGAAAATCTGTAGAACCAATATAACTATATATATATAATATACTCAATAACATAGGTAAACTACCTGCTAAGGTATATAAAAAAAATAAGAATGCTGATCTAAATCTATCTTTACCATGCCCAAAAACCACGATTACTATAAATAATATAGGTAAAACCATTTTCATCAGCTTTATCATACAAATA
This sequence comes from Psilocybe cubensis, assembly GCF_017499595.1. Taxonomy (NCBI): domain Eukaryota; kingdom Fungi; phylum Basidiomycota; class Agaricomycetes; order Agaricales; family Agrocybaceae; genus Psilocybe; species Psilocybe cubensis. The sequence continues at coordinate 78,661 of NW_025952838.1, forward strand.
TTACACTTTTTTTTTCATTTGCCCGCAGCTTTCTGCTTAGCAAAAGCAAGGGAACTAATTTTTTTTTAAAAAAAAAAAAATTCATTCCTTCTTTAATTTTTCGGATTTCATTTAATCCGGATGTAGTTAAATGGGCTTTTTTTTTCATTAATATTGCAATTTTACAAAAGTCTTGAAAATCCAATAATTTTTTTCCTATAATAGGAAATTCTTGAAAAAAAGGTATTATTTTTGTTTCAATGTCTGAAAATTTAGATACTCTGAATTCAAAATAAAATTTATCAAATCTCTTAGCATATTTTTTATGAAGCTTACCACAGTTTAAATAAGGTATAAAACTTAGAAGTAATTCTTCGTCTCTAGCTCCTTGACCTACGCTAAATGTTAAAACTACTTGATATTTCAGAGAGGAGTTTAGTTTTCTAATACTTATTTGAAAACTACCTTCTCCTGAAGAAAATCCAGATAACCAATAAGGATCTAGCTTTTTATTTTGTTTATCAAGTATTGTTGTTTCTTGACTTGTTTCTTGCAATAAAGTACTTCGCTTTAAACACTCTCCTATAGACCTATTTTTATTAGACTCCCTCAATGCCTTAGGAGGGATTTCTAAGGAGAGCTGCTTATTAATTTGAGTAGAGCCAAAAGCATTAACAAGCTCTCTTGAAAGGCCTTTATTCATCAAATCTTTAATTAGAATTAATTTATCTAGCCCCTAAAAAAAAAATAATTATATTTTTTTTTCTTTTGTTATTTTTTTAAAAAAAAAATTACAGCTTAGGCTGCTAAGCCAAAGCAAGGGAACTACTTAAATGTTCTTTATTAGAAATAATTTTAAATGCTTCTTTGAATAAAATATAGTCATTTACTTTTTTAGTTTGCAATGTATACTGATCAAAATGATTAATAATAATTTGCAAACCTTTGATTGACCTAATACCATATTGTTTAGTATTTTCTCCATGATTAAACACACTAAAAAAAAATATAATTATTTTTTTTCTTTTGTTATTTTTTTAAAAAAAAAATTACAGCTTAGGCTGCTAAGCCAAAGCAAGGGAACTACTTTAAAATAGTTTTGAATTTCATCTAAGATAATTTTATCTTTAGAAGCTAAAGTGATTTTAAAATCTAGAAAAACATACCAACCCATTTTAGATTTTGGATTTTTATATATATATAATCCAAAACATCCTTCTCCATCTATAAACCCTGTAACTGTTCAAGGATTTAATTTATTAGTACTATCTAATAAACTTTCTCCGATACTTGACATTTTTCTAATAGATGGTTTATGAAGATAAGTTAAAAATCTTTTTTTAGTTGTAATTAATTGTTTAGAAGGGATACTGATTTGATAACGACTTTCGCCGCCCATTAGAGTACACCTTAATTTAGATCCTAGATTAGAACCTAAATAACTACCGTCTACTCGTTGCTCTTTTACACCTTGTTTATCTGAATAAGATAAACAAGATGATTTAGATCCGCGATAACCCATTTCAGTTTCCTTCATCTTTTGACTTATTACCATACATGAGTGATTAATTCATCCACTTATACCTTTTCGAATATAGTTTGGTATCATAAGCTTTAGGGCGTCCCCGGAGTTTGGCAGTTTGAAGCATAACATAAGTGATATCCCACACCACTTAACACTTTCAAAAAATATATAAAATAATAATAGATCTAAAGAAACAAAAGCACATATCTGTAAAGTTTCTAATACTAAAAAAGATATTAAAAAGAATTTTAAATTTTTTGTTATATTTGTATAGTTAGATAATAAGGCTATAGGTGTAACAAAAGTAGTTAGTAATACAAAATATAAAGATATACCATCTATTCCAAAATGTAAATGACAGAAACTTAAGTTATTGAACTCACTAAGAAATTGAAATTGACTTATACTATTATCAAATTCATACCATATAAATAAAGAGATATAAAAATTAATTAAAGAAGTAGTTATAGCTATTTTCTTCATTTTTTCTTTATTTTCTATAGTATTAGACATAGGTAATATTATTAAAGAACCAATTAAAGGTATTAAAAGTAATAAACTTATCATATTTTAGATTTATTATTTCTATTTTTTCTTGTGCTTATCTAATTTTTTTTTAATTGTTATTTTATACCTCTTATCCCTTATATCATTATAATTCTATATTAAAAAAAATTATTAAAATAAAAAATTATTCCCTTGCTTTTGCTTAGCACTCGCGTACGCGAAAGCTGCGGGCAAAAGTAAAAAAAAAAGTATCTTTTTTTACCGCTAATTTTAATTTTTATCTTAATTTAATTTCTTTATTTAATTGCTTTACTTCGGATATTATAATCAAATAAAGGAGGGTAAGCTGAAAACTTTAATAGACAATTTATTTAAATTAATAATAATGTTAAACAAGTATTAAATATTACTTACTTTAACTGCAACACCTAATCTCCTTTATTTTGCTTAGCGCGTTTATTTCTTTATCTTAAAAATATAGAGTGGCAGGAGGACAAGCTCCTCCTCTTTAGGTGTACCGCGAAGCCTACTCTCCTTTAAGGAGTAAGCATTTTCTTAATAAGAAAATTAGCCCTTAAAAAATAAGGCGAAGCGCGAATCCTCCTATCATCCTCAAAGGAATCTGTCCTCAAAGGCTTAGCGCTTCGCACCTTAGCATCTTCGCAGAGGCTTCGCAGGGAGGGAGAGGAGATTAGCTAATGAATTACTTTATTAAATTAATTTATAAATTTTTAAAATTTACTTATTTTATAGTTGCTTTCTCTCCTGGCTTCGCAGGACTCCCTATTTTTCTTTTGTTATTTTTTTTTTTAAAAAAATAAGAAAGCAAGGGAACTAAAAAAGAATAGCCTCCTTTCTTTAGGTAGCTAGCGTAAGGAGGGAGCAAACTTAAAAAAAATGATTAGCAAGTCCTGCGAAGCGCGAAGCGCGAAGCGCGAAGCGCGAAGCCAGGAGAGGGAAAGATAGAGACTCTCGCATTCTAAAGAGAGTCACTACTAACGCGAACGTTGCTATTCGCAACTAGCAATGGGAGAGAGGTAATATAGATAAACAAAAGTTAAGCAAGGCTTAGTATACAAGGCTGCATTGACAATGCAGTGCATTGAATATAGCTAGACCTATCCTTTCCTAGTAGGCTTGTTTAATTAGAGGTAGTAGCTAGGCAATAAAGTTAAAGTAAATTATTAAATTATGCTGGTTTAACAAAAAAGAAGAAAGAAAAATTTAATTAATATATTAAAAATTAAAAATATTTTTATCCTTTAGGTTTATTTTTTTTTTATAACTAATTTTTTTTTTAAATAATTTTTTTCCTCCCTTTTTCTTTACCAAAAAAAATAAACGCGACTCATTTTTATTTATTAAAAAAAAATATTAAAAAAAAAATTATTTATTTAAAATTAGTCGCCAATTTTTTTTTACCGCTAAATTTTTTTTTTTACAAAAAAAAAATAAGAAAGCAAGGGAACAAAAATAAGTAATAATATTCCCTTGCTTTTGCTTAGCAGCCTAAGCTGTAATTTTTTTTTTAAAAAAATAACAAAAGAAAAAAAATTAAAGAGAAAAACAAAAATAGGCCTCTAATTTTTTTTTCCTCTTCCGCTAGCGATCGCGTACGCGACTGATTTTTTTTTTAATAAATTTAAAAAAATTAGTACTAATAGAGGCTAGCGTAACAAAAAAAAAAATAAGGTAGCGGGAAAAAATTAGAGAAGGTAAATAATAAAGGAGACAGGGTTCAGTTCACCTCATACACATCCTTCGCAAAGTCATTAGCAGATAGTCTAATCTATCCTACTCCCCCCCCCTTAAATGTAACTAGAGTAAGGCTTAATTTCACCTAATTAGGATTACGAAAGGCGGAGGTGAAGTTTAATTTAGCCCACCTTGCTTCCCTTAATATAGAGGGAAAGCAAGGTGGAGATTACTAGGCTACTTATTAAATACTAGAGAGGATTCATTTTTTTATTATATTTATAAGGTTAGGGTCACATAAGAGAATTGAACTCTTTTCTCAGCATCCACAAAGCTATATTCTACCATTTAAACTAATGTGACCTAAATAATATATAATTTAATTATAAATATTGTCTTCTGCTTTACTGGACCGCGACTAATTTTAAATAATTTTAGGAGCGGTGCGTCGCGGCTAAAGCAGAAATAAGGTAATAATAAAGGACAAATAAATATATTTAAAAAAATCGGAATAAAAGCGAGTCGAACGCTTAAGGGTGCTATCCCAGACGATTAGCAATCGTGTTATCTTACCAATGACGATTATTCCTTATTGTTATTAATACTTTCTACTTTTATTTCTGCTTTTAAATTAGCACTTTCACTTTTATGTTTAGATAATTGAGAATTGCCACTCTCTCTAATGCTTTAAAATTTTTCTCGCTAGCGACCGCTCTTTAATTTTTTTTATTAATTTAAAAAAGTTGAATCTCTATTTTTTTTTTTTAATATTATTAAAAAAAATTAGTACGCGGCTAGTGGTAATATTAAAAAAAAAAATAGTCGCCAATTTTGTTTTGTTCCCTTGCTTTCTTATTTTTTTTACTTTTGTTATTTTTTTAAAAAAAAAATTACAGCTTAGGCTGCTAAGCAAAAGCAAGGGAACTAAAAAAAAATAACAACCGGTAGCCGCGTACGCGATCGCTAGCGAGAAAAACAAAAATAGGCCTCTAATTTTCTCGCTAGCGGCTAGCGTAACAAAAAAAAATAAGGTAGCAATTAAAAAAAAAGATACTTTTTTTTACCGCTAATTTTTAAAAATTTAGCTTTAGCATTAATATAAAGAAAGTAATAAGTGCTTACCATATTACTAAGCTCCAACTAAGTTTGCTCTTCTTTCTTTATTTTTTTTAAATTTGTTAAGTTTTGCTTAATTTTATTTGTCTCTGCGAAGCTTCGAAGCCTCTGCCTAACCGCGAAGCGCGAAGCGCGAAACGCGAAGCGCGAAACGCGAAGCGCGAAACGCGAAGCGCTATTGCTATTTTTTTTTTATTTAGCAACGGTAGAAAGCTCCTTATCTAGCGCTATCTATTTTATAAAGGAGGAGCGCTAACTCTTTCCTCCCGCGTGCCGCGTTGGAGCGACAGGCTACCCTCCTATGCGAAGCGCGAAGCCTTTGAGGAGGAGAGGAGGAGGAGTCTCCTTTGAAGGTGTCGCGTGTAATTTTTTTTGTTCCCTTGCTATCGTAATTTTTTTAAAAAAAAAAATAACAAAAGTAAAAAAAAAAATAAGGGAGGAGAACTACTTTTCTCTTTTTATTTAAACAAAAAAAAATTAGCGTTAATATATTGCGAGCAATGGCAGGAATATTTTCTTAAGTTTTTAACTATTTAAAGAATTAAAACAAGGGACTTAGCTAAAGCAAGGAAGGAAAGAAAGGAAATTTCAAAGAGGTGATGATATATTAGATAGGCACACTACTCCTCTACTAAGCCTCTCCCTAAGGGAGAGGCTTCTCCTTCGCCCTTAGCCCTTCGCCCTTCGCGCTTCGCCTTATTTTTTTTAAAGGGCTAATTTTCTTAATAAGAAAATGCTTAGGCAGAGGAGGGAATAAGGAATAGATGCTCTAAATTAACAGGGGGGGTAATTATTATAATAATATATAATTTTATTATTAAACTAAAGTTTAGATAAATTAAATTTTATATGCCGTAACCTTACACTAACCACGTTCTCTACCTTTACTACCGTATTTCTTAGTCCTCCTTTAATTAAAAAAGCGGGAGAGTTTTACCTCTAAATAGCCTAATTTCTCCAGCTAGCGAAGGCTAGCGCTCTATCGATTAGAGCGCTAGCGATAGGAGGGTAAGGGAGCCATTTGCTATCACAATCTAAATTTTAAGTTTAAATTTAAAATTAAATTTAATAAAATTGTCCCGCATGCCTCTATCTTCCTTTCTTTCTTTCGCCAATTTTTGTTTTTCTCTCGCTAGCGATCGCGTACGCGGTAATTTTTTTCTTTTGTTATTTTTTTAAAAAAAAAATTACAGCTTAGGCAGCTAAGCAAAAGCAAGGGAATATTATTAAAAAAACAAATTAGTACGCGCTTATTTTTTTTTTTGTAAAAAAAAAAATAGCAATCGCGTACGCGGTTAAAAAAAAAATTTGGCGCGCTAATTTTTTAAGTTTAAAAAATTAAGGCTGGGCAAAAAAAATTTTTTAAGGGAGAAGATTAATTTCGCAATGGGGAGTCTCCTATCGCAATTTGGCGGAAAATTTGATTCCTCACCCCTAATAAGCAAGATGATAATCTTTTAGGCGCGCGTTTGTGCGCGGGAAAGGAGAAAGATAAAGGTATTCTCCCTCCTCTTTAGCCTAGCGAAAGGCTTCGCCTAAGGCAGGGGAGGGACCAATGGCATAGTAGTAAAGAAGGTAATTTCAATTTAATTACTTAATTTAGTAATATATGATCTAATAACTTGTGTTAATAATAAACCAGGTAAAATATATTTAGAAAAAATATATATTACACTAAATAAAACAACAAAAGAGAATAATATTTGATTAAAAAAGTAAAATGGAATTAATTGTGGCATATTTTATTTTTAATGTAAATCTTTTCTTGAGATTAATACTTAAATATAATATTCCTACCTTAATCAGGCTCTGCGAAGCGCGAAGCGCGAAGCGCGAAGCGCGAAGCGCGAAGCGCGAAGCGCGAAGCGCGAAGCGCGAAGCGCGAAGCGCGAAGCGCGAAGCGCGAAGCGCGAAGCGCGAAGCGCGAAGCGCGAAGCGCGAAGCGCGAAGCGCGAAGCGCGAAGCGCGAAGCCAATTATACTTCTCCCTGCGCAAACAGGCATTCCTCACGTGGCTGGAGATAGATCCCGCTATAGCAGGCCGGCTATATTTAATATAGCACTCGTCTAGGCCGCCACTACACACTTTGCACTAGTTAAGCCTATAAAGAAAAGGAAATTTTCTTGTAAGTGTATACACCAAATCTCCTTCTTTCGCTTAGTGCGCTAAACTTTTTTTAGGTCTTAAAAAAAAGAGTGGCGGGAGTAGAGGCTCTATCTGCTAAGCGCGATCTCTCCTCCCTTAGCTAGAGGAGAGGACAGACTACTCTCTGCGAACCGCTAATTTTTTTTTCGCATTACTAATTTTTACTCGTGTTGATAATTTTTTTTTATTATTAATAAAAAATAAGCGTTTATTTTTTTTTAAAAAAATTAAAAAAAAAGATAGCCTCATCAAAGGAGGTATCCTCCTTTGATGAGGCTCCAGCAAATTTTCATATGTTTTAGCTTTTGCGGAAGAAAGATAGAGATGTATTATTTGCCACGGGCAATTAAAGAGGGCGAAGTTAGGGGGATATAAACTCCCTATTCTTCGCTAGTCAAGGAGCTTTAGTTAATTCGCTATCTTAAATTAGTCGCTAGCGCAGAGAAATTGCGAGACTGCATAAATAAGTCATGAATTTGAAATATAGTTTAATTTTTAATCTATTTAAGAAAAATCTCTGCTTTACCTTCAATACCTAATTATAATTTAAATTTACCTTAAATTAGACTTGGTTTACTGACCTTAATCCGAATCAGGCTCCATATATTATAATTATCCTTTCTCTCATCACCCTATCCCTATCCTCGCTAGGCAAGGAGCTTTATTTATTTCCTCTCCATTTAGGCAAGGACATTTAGCTCTCCCTCCCTCCTCTCCTTAAAGGAGAAGCCTACTCCCTAAGCGGGAGGAGGCTTCGCAGAGGCTTCTCCTTTAAGGAGAGGAGGCTTCGCGCTTCGCGCTTCGCCTTATTTTTTTAAGGGCTAATTTTCTTAATAAGAAAAATGCTTACTCCTTAAAGGAGAGGAGGCTTCGCCTAAGGCAGAGGAAATTAGTAGGAGAGGAGGCTTCGCGCTTCGCGCTTCGCGCTTCGCGCTTCGCGCTTCGCAGAGAGGGAGTCCAAAAGGAGAGATAGGCAAGCTAATTTTGTAATATTAATGAGATTATTTTAGCTAATAAATACTATTCTTTTAAATTTATATAAAAATCTGATATAAAAAAATTACCTCTCTATTAACTTTGACTTATTAGGACTACTTTAAGGGAAAAAAGTAGTAAGGTATTTTAATATAGTTGTACTATTTAATTACTTAATTATTTTATAGCTGCGCTTCTATTTTATTTATTTTAATTTTAATCTTTGCTTTATTATTTATTTATTTGAGATATTCCATCGGCCCGCGGCTATAAAAGGTGCTTCCGCCACGCGAGCCCTAAAAAATAGTCCTCTCCTAAAGACTAAAGACTCCTAAAGGAGACTAAAGTATTAGACTCCTAAAGGAGACTAAAGAAAGGAGGCTAATTCTTTTTTTTTTATGACTAAAAAAAAAAGAATTAACACTCCCTCTCCAATTGGAGGCACGCGAGTGGCGGGAGATAGATAGCAAAGGTGTATATGCATAGAGTGGGGGGGGGTAATTAAATTTTTAAATATTTGCCGGGACTTTTATAAAAAAAATGTTATTATTTTTTATTCTCCCTTTTTTTTTTCTCTTTTTTTTTTCCTCTCTTTTTTTTTTTTCTTTTTTTGTTTGTTTTCTGCGCGTAGCGGTATATACTAATTTTTGTTCTTTTCTTATTTTTTTTTTTTAAAAACTTACAGCTATCGCGAAGCGGCAGTTATTTTTTTTTTTCTTTTGTTATTTTTTTAAAAAAAAAATTACAGCTTAGGCTGCTAAGCCAAAGCAAGGGAACTTTAAAAAAAAAATAAGAAAAGCAAGGGAATATAAAAAAAAAATAAGATCCAAAGCGAGAAAAAGCGAGAAAAAAAAATAAACGCGCCGGTAGCGAGTATATTATTATAAAAAATTCAGCCGCGTACGCGATCGTAATTTTTATAACTAAAAAATTTTACGATCGCTAGCGAGAAAAAAGGTTTAGGGGCAATTATAAAAAATTTTGAGCTGATTTAACTTTAATAGTATAAGCCCCTTTTCTATTTTTTTTAGTAATATAACTTGTATCAATATAATTAACTTTACCTCTAGCACTAGCTCCTTTTTCAAATTTTTTAGTTGAAATTCTAGGAATAATAGGTTCTCTCATTAATCTACCATTAATATAAATATTAAGTCCAGATAAGAAAGTTATAACTTTATTTCTCGCGTAGCGCGCGTCGGAAGATGCAAGGTTAGGATCATTAAGTAGTTTAATATTTTTTTTACGATAGATTTTATTTATAGCTATTCTAGGTTTTTTTCTTTTATTTTTAACAACAAATTGAATTAGATTAGCTAAAATATTACTATCATATTTAAAGTTATGAATTCTAGTAATTTCTAAAACTACAGGTTTTTTAAATAAAGTACTTAAAATTTTAGTTAATAATAAAAATTTATTATGGAAAACTTTAACAATATTAAATTCTCTTAAATTGATATAAAGATCTCTAATTATTGGAGATTTACTTTTTAATCTAGAGATAACTTTTTTTACTTTATATTTCATAAAAGGCAATCTTATTTTTTTAATATTATAATTATTTCGCTTGTTATAAAAAATATAATTCGCTGATGATTTATCGAGTGATAAGGACTTATTTTCAGTGCTAATAGGTCTTAATGCTGAGTTATTAGAATCCGCAGTACTGATTCCATTCGGTAATTCGAGTCCTCTCTCTCCGGAACTTAAGCCTTTTCTTAGTTCTAGTAAAGGAGTACCTAAAGATAGCCCTTCTTTTTTATCTAAAGGAGGTAAAGAAGTTAGTAAAGGAGGTAAAGCTCCACCTTTACTTGGAGAGGCCTGCGCTACCCTAGAGTAACTAGGGCTGGTTACGCTAGCATCTTTTATCATGGATTTACCCGGATTTAGCAGGGGACTTAATAAACTTAAACTCGAATTCCAATTTTTTTTTAAATTATCGTTCGTCTCTCTCTCCGAAGCCTTTAAGGACACACTCCCATAGGATTCTGAAAGATACTTCGAACCCGTACCTTTCTTAAGTCTGGTGTCGGGAGATAGTAAGGCTTTCTGCTTTATTTTTCTAATTATATTATAATTAAGTTTCTTTTGCATCCATTCCTCTCTTTTTTCTTTAAAATTATAAATAGTAAATAATTTTAATACTTTTTTTTTAGGTATAACTAAATAATAAAATAATCTAATAGTTATTTTATCTGGTGAAAAAAGAATAGTTGGTTTACTAATAATACAATAAATACTTTTAAAGAAATAGTATAATAATTTATAAATATCTTCCAATGAAATATATTCTGATATAGCTCTCCCCTCAAAGGGAGCCTGTCGCCACTCCTTTCTATAGAGTGGGGAAGTAGAAGGAGAAAGCTTATCTTGGTTTAGGTTAAGGTTTACTTTAGAGTCCTTGCTTAAGCAATAAATTTTATTTAAAAAAGTATAACCTAAACTTCTATTATAATTAAATAAGATACCAAATTTTTTAGATAAATTAGGATTAATATTAATATGACTATTTGATTTAGTTATATTACTTAAATATTTATGGATAATAGTTTTCTTTAGTTTTTCTGCGCTAGCCTCTAATTTTTTTTTCTTATTTTTTTTCTCTTCCGCTTTGGGAATAGAAAAAAAATTAGGTAAAAAAAATAAGCGATAGTAGGGCAACGCCGAACCTAGTTTAGCACCTATACCAAATCCCAAGCTATTGTTTATCACCTTACCATTTATGGAGGCAGAGCCGGTAGAGACCTGATTTATATTACTAGATCTAGACAAGTCCTTGTTATCTGAGATATAATCATAAACTTTTTGTGTTATAGTACTACTACTTTTGATTTTATTTAATGAAGCGGGATCTACTTTAGCCACGCGCGCCAAGCTCTCTCCTTTATTTTCTTTAGTTGCGGGACTATGTTGATTTAGCAAGGTAAGATCTAAGTTACCTTTCGACTTAACTAAGGGAACCTTTTTATTTATTTTTAATATGGTATCCTTAGTTTTATTATCAGCTGCGCACGCGACATCTATTACTTGTGTCCCATCTACGCTACCTTCCATTTCCATTTTTATAGCGGCTCTAGCTGCTTGGGCTTTTGCCATAGTAATAGCTACAGATTTACCTTCTGGTCTAGATAAGTAAGAAGAAATGAAGTCAAAAATATTTAAATTATTTCCACTTTGTCCTTTTAAGACACTTTTACCTTTAATTTGGTTTTCCTTTTCAGTTGCTAAGTCCCTGCTTTCGCTGGGTACCGCGCCTGCTGTTTTATTTTCAATTGAAATATCTAGTCCTCTCTCCTTAAGGAACTTTAGTTGGGGGAAAGGAGATCTCGACACTTCCCCATTACTTAGGCTAGATTTATTAGATAAATTAATTTGGTTGCTAGTATAGCCTTGATTTAAGTTAGAAATACTTTTATTAGGTTTTATTATTTCAGATATCGTACCTATTCCTTTACTTAAATAAGTCATTAGGGATAAGCTGGTATCTTTTAAAGAAATAATGCTTTGCTGCGCTGGTGCAGGTGCGCACGTAGGTGCAGAGTTTTTATTATTTTTAATTTTTTCGTGTTTCTTTAAAAATTTACTATTCTCTATAATTAATTTATTGCTATCATAGTGTACAGAGTCCATCTTAGCATTAAAGCTATTATCTGATAGTAAGATATTGTTGATTTTATTTATTTTTATTAAGTTAGCTCTATGTAAAGCACCAGGTTCTCGCGTAGTGAGAGAATTTGCTTTAAGGCTTTCTACGTTTAAGGGTTTATTAAGGGCTAAGCCTTGGTCCTTAAGCAGCTGAGAACTAAGCCCCCTGCTTAAGCACCAGGCACTACTACTATTAAAGGTAGAGTTTTTAGTTTTATTTACTTTTTTCATATTTTGTAATTTGACCTTTAATATTTTATGAGTGCTAAGTTTAAACGCGAGTCCAATTACCTATTTTTTTTTAAATTAGTATAGTTTACCACCCCCCCCCCCCCCCCCTATCCCTACCTCTCTAATTTTTTTTCTTTTGTTATTTTTTTAAAAAAAAAATTACAGCTTAGGCTGCTAAACCAAAGCAAGGGAATATTAAAAAAAAATTAGCGAAAGCGCGAAGTAAGAAGAGAGAAGCGTAAAGGCGAAGGGAGAAGGGTGTAGGGAGAAGAGAGAAGCGAGTAGCGTGTAGGGAGAAGGGAGAAGGGCTATTTTTTGGGGTCTCTAATTTTTATTTTCCGCGTTTATTTTTTTTCTTTATGCGATAGGAGAGCTAGCGATCGCTTATTTTTTTAAATATTAAAAAAAAAATAAGGGGAAGAAAAAAAAAGAATAAGGGGGAAAAAAAAGTAACCCATAGCAGAAAAAAGTTAGTGGCGTAAAAGTCTCTAACTTAACTTGCTATAACTTAAACTAAACTACCCGGTACTGCTAACACCTTTCGGCTAGTGGTGCACGTGACTAGTATCACGCAAAGTAAGGTATAGGTAAATAGGGAGATAGAACTTAGCACTTAAATAGTTATTTAAAGGAAAATTTTTAATAAGGTTACTTTAATTTATTTTTTTAATTATATGTAAAGGCTGCGCTACTCACACCACACTATCTCAAAAACATATCTCCCCCCCCCCCCCCCCTATAGTCTAAGGCGTAGTGCTTTCTCCAAAGCGGCTTTACTTTTTTTATAGCGCTAGCTTTCTATTTTTTTTATTCTGTACTATTTTTTTTTAACAAAAAAAAAAAATTGGCCGCTTTGGAGAGACTAATTTTTTTTTATTAAGCGCTACGAAAAATTAGGAGAATACCCGCTTTGGTAATTTTTTTTCTCGCTAGCGATCGCGTACGCGGTTGTAATTTTTTTTTTAGTTCCCTTGCTTTGGCTTAGCAGCCTAAGCTGTAATTTTTTTTTTAAAAAAATAACAAAAGAAAAAAAAATAAGAAAGCAAGGGAATAAAAAAATTTAAGTCGGTAGCGATCGTAATTTTTTTTAGTTCCCTTGCTTTGGCTTAGCAGCCTAAGCTGTAATTTTTTTTTTAAAAAAATAACAAAAGAAAACAAAATAACGATCGCGTACGCGGTTAAAAAAAAAAAGAAAATCGCGGCTATCTTCCGCTAGCGACTAATCTTTTTTTTATAAAGCTACCTTCTTTATGGTTAAGGCTTAGCCTTAGGCTAAGGGAGCTTTGGAAGAGAGGGAGAAATTGTGGATTGCTTTATATAATCTTTATAATAAATTAATTTTATTAAAAATAATTAAATAAATATATTTTTTATCCCGCAACGCGCGCAACGCGACTAATCTTTTTTTTAAATAAAAAATAAACAAGTAGGCCTAATTTTTTTTTTCTTTTGTTATTTTTTTAAAAAAAAAATTACAGCTTAGGCAGCTAAGCAAAAGCAAGGGAATATTATTAAAAAAAATTTAGTACTAATAGCGGCAATTTTTGTTTTCTTTTGTTATTTTTTTAAAAAAAAAATTACAGCTTAGGCAGCTAAGCAAAAGCAAGGGAATAATATTAAAAACAAAAATTAGTACGCGGTAATTTTTTTCGCTAGCGTAACAAAAAAAAAATAAGGTAGCTACAGTCTACAGTCTACAGGCTACAGGCTACAGTATATAGGGAGCTAGCGATCGGTAGCGGCTATATTTTTATATTAATAAAAATAGGTATAACGCTACCGAAAAAAAAAATAGCTACCGCGCTAATGCTTTCGGCAATATAATATATTTAATATTTGATTTAAAATTTAAATATTTAAGAAATATCTAAAAAAACTATTATTTAATAGGAATACCCTAGACTCCGCTAATATAATAAAAAAAATTAAGACTCTTAAAAAATTTTATTAATAAAAAAATTAGCGACCCTAGCATTAATTAATTTTTTTTTAATAGCTACCGCTACGCGATAAAAATTTTTATAATATAAGCGCTACCGATCTTATTTTTTTAATTTAAAAACAAAAATAGTATATACCGCTACGCGCAGGAATAAATTAGATAAAAATAGTATTAATAAAAAAATTAGTATCTACAGCCGCTAGCCGCTATTAGGCCTATTTTGTTTAAAATATACCGCTACCGATAAAATAAAAATTAGCGCTCGTAATTTTTTTAGTTCCCTTGCTTTGGCTTAGCAGCCTAAGCTGTAATTTTTTTTTTAAAAAAATAACAAAAGAAAAAAAAATAACGGTAGAAGGGAGGCTCTGCTAAGGGCGAAGGTCGAATCCCTTCCCTCGCTCTCTCTACTTCGACCTTCGCTAATTTATAGAGTAAAGCAGCGCAATAAATAAAGCCTTGCGATGCTCTGTTATAAAGCTAGGGGGGGGGGGGAATAAGATATACTTTGTTTATCTTGTTTATTAGATTAGACAAAATTTTTTTAAATATTTAATTTTAGTATAGCTAAATAATGAAAAATTCATATCCTGCTTATGCTAGTGCAGTCCTGCTAAACTAGCCTTGCTCTCTTTAGTTTTTAAGGTATAGTCCTCCTTTCTCCCTCTATCCTTAGTAAAGCAACTCGCACCACGCGAGGTCTATTTTATTTTTAAAGACAGATAAATAATCCTCTCCTAAAGAAAGGAGGCTTAATTTTGCTTACAAAAAAAATAAAATAAGCGCTTCGCGCTTAGCCTTAGGCAGAGGAGGAGGACTATTTCTTAAAATAAAGCGCTTTCCTCTCCTCCTTTCCTTCCTTATTAATTTTGTTTGTCTATTTTTATTTTTTGTTCTAAACAAAATAGGCCTTAATTTTGTTTTCTTTTGTTATTTTTTTAAAAAAAAAATTACAGCTTAGGCAGCTAAGCAAAAGCAAGGGAATAATATTAAAAACAAATTAGTACTAATAGCGGTATATTATTAAAAAAATTTATTGAGAGACTAATTTTTTTTTCTCGCTAGCGGTTCTTTTTTTTTTTTAATAAAAAAATGCCCGCTAGCGATAGCTATTTTTTTAAGGGTAAAAAAAAAAATAGACCGAAACTAAATTAAATTAGGGAGCTAGCGCTTAAGGGGGGGGGGGGACTTAGCATAGATGAGGTGATGGAGCATTATGGGGAGGTATAGGCTCTTTAGCTTTCTATTAAATTGCGGGAGGCTTCGCGGTTCGCATATAGGAACGACCGATAATTATAAATTTTATTATAAATAAAAGAGCTAGCGATATAAAGAAACAGCAAAGCACCTTTTAAATTTTTAAATAAATGAAGCGTCTTTGCTTAAGCAATAAAATAGAAAATAGAGTGAGGATAGAGTTAAAGTGAATAGCTACTACCTTTTATTTATATCTTAAAACTAGCGCTAGCACTCCTTTCTCTCTGTAGCTTTAGGAGCTACCGCTTTGCGTAGCTTGTCCTCAAAGGCTTCGCACTATACCCTTCCCCCCCCCCCCCCACCCCTATTTATCTCTAATTTTCCTTTATGTATCTACAGCCGCTAGCCGCTATTAGTACTAATTTGTTTTTAATAATATTCCCTTGCTTTTGCTTAGCTGCCTAAGCTGTAATTTTTTTTTTAAAAAAATAACAAAAGAAAACAAAATTAAGGCCTAACTAGTCCTAAATATCCCTAACCAAAACTCAATTAGAGGTTTAGAATTAGCTACGCTTATTTTTTTTTTATATTCCCTTGCTTTTCTGATTTTTTTTTTAAACTAAAAAAAAATTACAACCGCTAGCGGCTAGCGAGAAAAAAAAAATTTAGCGACCCAAAAATTAACTTAATTAGAGAGTGCTATTATTTAATTAATAAATAAAATAAGCACTGCGCACTCCTTTAAGGAGTGCGAACCTGTGTTCAGTGCTGTCGCTAGCCTTGATTAAAATAATTCACCTATTCTACTTAATTTATACTTATTAAAAGTAGCCTATTATAAAAATATATATTATTATTATCAAGGCTACCGACTAATTTTTTTGTCTCTGCGAAGCGCGAAGCGCCATTGCTAATTCTTTTTCAATTTTTTTTTTAAATAAATAGCAAAAATCAAAAATTACCCGCTTTGGATCGCTAGAGAGAAAAAATAAATGCGGAATTTTTTTTATTAAAAAAAATTTTAGCATTTATTTTTTCTTTTTTTTGTTTTCTGTAAAAATTTTTTGTTTTTCTCGCTAGCGGCTAGCGGTTGTAATTTTTTTAAGTTAAAAAAAATTAAGCGAAAGCAAGGGAATATAAAAAAAATAAGATCCAAAAGCGAGAAAAAGCGAGAAATAAACGCGCCGGTAGCGAGTATATTATTAAAAAAAAAAATTCAAAAAAAAATTGCCGTTATTAGTACTAATTTTTTTTAAATAATATTAAAAACAAAAATTAAGGCCTATATTTTTAACAAAAAAAAAAAATTGGGCAGACAAAAATTATCGGTAGCTAAAAAAAAAATAAGCGCTTACTTAAAAAATAAGCGCTTCGCGAAAAATTAGCGGTATTAAGTTATGCCTTTGCTGCTTAGCAGCAAATATCAAAATAAATATTGCAAAGGATATTAAAAGTTAAATTATAAAAAAGCGAGTATAGTTAAATGGTATAACCTCTACCTTCCAAGTAGATATTATCAGTTCGATCCTGATTACTCGTAATTAACCTAAGTGAAAAAGACTTTAGCATAATGGTTAATGCAGTTCGCTCATAATGGATATTATAAGGGTTCAACTCCCTTAGGTCTTAGATTGCTAGGGAATGGTGCGTTGTTAAGCATAACATTACTTAATAAGTCCATATTTAATAAGACTGCTAATCACTAGACACTTGTGCGCAGCCTTCCTAAAATATTAAAAAAAAAATAAAGAGCTTATTTTTTAATTAATTTAAAAAATAACTAAAAAATTTTTTTTTAAATCTAATCTTTGTCTTCGCAAGCATAGACAAGGATCTTCTGCTCCCTTCCTTATTTAGCTTAACTATAGCTAGGGAGCTACGCTACTTCTTTATTTTAAGCTTTGCTTAATATCTATAAATAATAGCATCTTAGCTACCCTGCCAGTAATCTGCGGAAGCAAGGCTCTATATCTTTACTCTTTGCCATTTCTTGCGACGTTAGTGACCCCCTCTAACTTGGGCTAGCGCTTTATCGCTAATTTTTTTTTTTAAAAATTAAAAAAATTAGCCGCGTACGCGAGAGGTTAATAAACACCACGCTCTCTCCTTTAATATTCTCCTTTACTTTATCTTTCTTCTTTTTAGATTTAGGCGCAAGAAAACCTAAAGAGGGTAAGGAGCTAAAGGTAAATATATATTGTCTTTATTTACCTTCTGCGCTAGCGACTAATTTTTTTTTTTACTTTTGTTATTTTTTTTTTTAGTTCCCTTGCTTTGGCTTAGCAGCCTAAGCTGTAATTTTTTTTTTAAAAAAATAACAAAAGTAAAAAAAAATAAGAAAGCAAGGGAATATTAAAAAAAAAATAAGCGAAGCGCGAAGCGCGAAGCGCGAAGCGCGAAACGCGAAGCGCGAAACGCGAAGCCTCTCCTTAACTTCTCTTAGTAAAAGTAAAAAAAGGTGGGGGGGGGGGGGGGGGGTAGTCTTATTAATAAATTAAGGTTTGCTTAATAAAAGTTTTTAAACAAGCCTAATTTAAAAATAAGTCTTTAAAAATCAATGATAAATGGATAGATCTACTTTCATTTACGGTTATAAACTCTGATTTATAAGGATAAGGAAAATCTGTCTATTAATCAAAATTAAAAAAGGGTATCCTTATAAGTGCTTTAGTTTTCAACAAATACCTTTTAAACCAAGTGAATAAAAAAATAAATGTTGAATTAAAGCCTGAATAGTTTAATAGGTAAAACGGCTTACTTGTAATAAGTAAATAGCGGTTCAATTCCGTTTTTAGGCAAATAACTTATAAAGATCTCCTCTCGCGTTCTAATACCGGCAATTTTTACTTTTGTTATTTTTTTTTTTAGTTCCCTTGCTTTGGCTTAGCAGCCTAAGCTGTAATTTTTTTTTTAAAAAAATAACAAAAGAAAAAAAAAAATAAGAAAGCAAGGGAATATTAAAAAAAAAATTAGTTATTTTTTAATTAATTAAAAAATAAGCGACGGGCGTAACGCGGTAGCGTGATAGTCCTTGCTTTGCTAGGATATTCTCTAAAGGATAGCTAGTCCTGCGAAGCGCGAAGCCAGGATAGATGATTATTATAAGGCAAATAAAAGGTACTAGCCTTGCTAGGTAAGGAGAATAAAAATAGAAAGAGGGGTAGAGATAAGTCAAGGGAAAGGAGATAAATAATAGGCTCCTTATTATATTATTAAGTTTTTGCTTAATATCTATCAATAATAGCACTAAGCAAAGGCGCTCCTCATTTATTTAGCATTAAATTAATAATTAAATAATTTATAAAATTTAATTAAAATTAAATATGAAGCGCCTTAGTTAGTAGCTCTAGCAACGCTAGGAACTCGAGTAGCTAGCAAAGGTTAAAGGAGAGGAGCAAAGGGTGCAGTGCCTTGTAACCAGCAAAAGGGCAGAAAGGTCTAAGTCTAGGTGGGGGGGGGGGGGGGGGGAAAGAGTATAGGTAAATGAGTTGTAGTTTAATTAGGAAAAACACCATTTTTTGGAAGTGGGTTATATCAGTTCGATTCTGGTCAACTCAGTAATTAATTAATAATTTGTATTCACTACCTCCTTTACTGCTCTCCTTTAAGGAGAACCCTATTTTATTTTTTCTAAAAAATGCTAAAGCGCTAAAGCAGTGTAGTACTTTCTTAAAAATAAATAAAGCA
This sequence comes from Psilocybe cubensis, assembly GCF_017499595.1. Classification (NCBI taxonomy): domain Eukaryota; kingdom Fungi; phylum Basidiomycota; class Agaricomycetes; order Agaricales; family Agrocybaceae; genus Psilocybe; species Psilocybe cubensis. The sequence goes on from NW_025952838.1 coordinate 97,305, forward strand.
AGCGTTAGCGATAAAGTAAGGTGGCAAAGTAAGTAGATTAAGTTTATCTTCTAAGGCTCTTTATTTCCAGCCTATATTAACTCTAGTAAAGTAGAGAAGGAAGGGTCACTTTAAATATTAAAGGTTAATCAAGGTTGTTTTCTCGCAAGGCGGCTATCGCCTTGCTTAATCTTTTTGAGCTACCTAATATGCGCTGGTAAGCTGCACTGCTTCTTTTTAATTTTTATTAGAAAGAAGAGAGGCATATAATAAGTTATCAAGTAGAAGCTTTATCTTAGTAGAGGGATTAGGAATAGATATAGTCTTCCCTTTTTTTTTTCTGCGCGTACGCGGTATATACTACTTATTTTTTTTTTCTTTTGTTATTTTTTTAAAAAAAAAATTACAGCTTAGGCTGCTAAGCCAAAGCAAGGGAATATTATTAAAAAAAATAAGCCGCAAGCGATAAAAGGAAAAAAAAAAATAAACGCGACTAATTTTTTTTTAATCGCTATTTTTTTTTATTTCTTTTGCCCGCAGCTTTCGCGTACGCGAGTGCTAAGCAAAAGCAAGGGAAATAAAAAATAGACTAATTTTATATGTTAAAATTTTAGCGGCATTCTTTTTAAAAATAAAAAAGGGACAAAAAAAAAATAACTTAAAATTTTTAATAGAATTTGCTTAATTAGTATCATCTATGACTATAGCTAGCCTTGTCTACCTAGTATAAGCTTGTCTACCCTTTTAAGTCTTGTATAAACACAAGTTTAACAAATTATTTTAAACAACTATTAATAGAAACAAAAATGAAAAAAAGAAATAATGAACATAGCCATACTATTATTCTTAGTAGGGATATTAGGTTTTATATTAAACAGAAAAAATATAATATTAATGATAATAGCGATAGAAATAATGTTATTATCAGTAACTTTATTAGTTTTAATAATGTCTTATAATTTTGATGATAATATAGGTCAAGTATTTAGTATTTATATAATATCTATAGCTGGAGCTGAATCTGTAATAGGATTAAGTATTTTAGTAGCATATTATAGATTTAACACTTCTAATCTCATACTGTATTAATAATGAAAAACCTTTATAAAAATATCTGCTTTGCTTTAGCGCAAGCAGTGTAATCATAATTCTTATTCTCAAATACCTAGAAAATTTTCTACTACCTCTAAAAAAATAGCTCCTTATTTTATAACTGGCCTGTACGACGCTCCTTTGCTTTTGACTATTGTCCCCTTATTTTTAAAAAAAATAAGGAGTCCTTAAATTTTTTTACCTAGTACAAAAAAAGGGCTGCAAACAAAGGCAAAGGAGGGTTCCTTTGAAAAGACAACTTTAAAGACCCCAAAATAAAAAAAGGATGAAGAATACAGGCTAGAATTCAAATAAAAATGCATGAAAGAGATAGTAAAAAAAAAAATCTATATATTTTTTTTTTTAATTTATTAATTCAATACAAGAATTTTTCGGTGGTATAGGTTATGTATCTAAGCCTAATGCTACTTCAATCGTCGAATTTAGAGTTAGCACTATAAAAGAAATAGTTCAAATTATAATTCCTCATTTTTATAACTATCCTTTAATAAGCCAAAAGTATTCAGACTATATATTGTTTACTTTTGCCCGCAGTAATTTTTTTTTCTTTTGCCCGTAGCTTAAGTACTAAGCAAAAGCAAGGGTAGTAAAAAAAAATAAGTAATTTTTTTTAGTTAAAAAAATAACCAAAGCAAGGGAACAAATTGTTTTAAAAATTAAACATAAAGAACATAATACTTATGAAGGTTTACAAGAAATTGTAAATATTAGAGCATCTCTTAATTCAGGTTTATCCAAGGAATTAAAATTAGCTTTCCCAAATACTGTCCCTGTAATAAGACCTTTCTTTATTTAAAGGTATAGCTGAGCCTTCATGGCTAGCAGGGTTTGCTACCGCATACGCGGGAGTAAAAAAAAAAGTACTTTTTTTTCTCTCTCTAAAGCGGTAATTTTTTTTAACTAAAAAAAATAACGATCGCGTACGCGGGATTTTTTTTTAATAATATTAAAAAAATTAGTACTAATAGCGCTTATTTTTTTTTTTTTTCTTTTGCCCGCAGCTTATGCTAAACAAAAGCAAGGGAATAGAAAAAAATTTAGTACTAATAATTTTTATATTGCAGTTCAAAAATCTAAAACTAAGAGTGGATTAACTATCTCCCTACGGTTTTCAATAAGTCAACATTCAAGAGATCTCTTACTATTGGAGAGTCTTATCAATTTTTTTTAATTGCGGTTATGTTAATAAATATGAAAAACGTTCAGCAGCCTTTCGGCAGTTGAATTTACTGTAACAAAATTAGGGGATATAATTGAACATATAATTCCTTTTTTAGAAAAACATCCTGTTGTATGATCAAAACATTTGGACTACTTAATTTTTAAAAATGCAGCTTATATTCTTAAAAATAAAGAACATTTAAATACAAATAGTCCTAACCGAGAATTAGAAAAACTATTAGAATTAAAGAGAGCTATTAGTAAACACAGTAATGAGACAGGCGAGAAGTAGAATAGATCGCAAAAGGACGGAGTGAACCTCCTCCTAGTTTTATATTAATTATATTTATTAAGATAATTCACCTACCCATTTGGAAAGTATATTATCGTCTAGGTGGATTATTAAACTACTAGGTTTACTTCTTTTTAGAGCTACTAAATATTTTTATATAAGGCAAAACCTTCAAATTGCGGGAAGTTCTTAAAGACAAATCTACCAAATTAATACAGTAATGTAATTAATGGAACAGGTAATGACTCGTTGTATGGTAAAAACGATTTGTATGAAGAAATGAAATAGATAATCCGCAGCCAAGCACCTTACCGCCTAGCCGTTAGGCTAGGCGATAAGGTGTGCTGTTCATCGACTAAATGTGGGTTGGTAAAATAATAAGCTTTTTCTTAAAAAACTAACCTTAAATATTTTTTTTTTTCCTTTTAGCTTTAAATAAAATCTTTTTTTTATTAAATCGCCCCGTCTCCCGCCTTACGGCGATTCGATGAGACGACCCTAAGGAGACAGAAGTTTTAAGTCACATAAGTTTATTATTCTTGCTTAAGATATAGTCAGGCATAGCCGAGAGGTTATGGGTATACCCAGCCTTCCTAAGGTTAAATTTTTAACTATGGAAAAGGGGAAACACGAAGAGGAACAATATCTTTACAAAATTAATGTATTTATCAATTATTATTATACCTTTATTAGGTTCTATAGTAAGTGGTCTATTAGGAAGAAAAGTAGGTGTAACAGGTTCTCAATTTATAACTTGTACATCTTTAATAGTTTCCTCAATTTTAATCACAATTGCTTTTTATGAAGTAGGTATTAGTGGATCTCCTGTAAGTATAAATATTTTAAGTTGGTTAGATATCGAGTTATTAAATATATCTTGGTACTTATATTTTGATCAATTGACCGTTAGTTTAGGGTTAGCTGTTTTATACTGTTCAACTTTAATTCATATCTATAGTGTAGATTATTTATCTACAGATCCTGCTTAGCATACTAGGAACATGCTATATAGGGGGGATCTAAACTGCCAAATTCCGGGTACGCCCTAAAGCTTATGATACCAAACTATAGTCGAAAGGTTATAAGTGGCCAGAATAATTACCTGGGTATGGTAACAAGTCATAAGATGAGTGAAAACGAAATGGGCAATCGCGGATCTAAGTCATCTTGCTTTCCCTATTTTTTTTTTTCTCGCTAGCGGCTAGCGGTTGTTATTTTTTTTTTTAGTTCCCTTGCTTTTGCTTAGCAGCCTAAGCTGTAATTTTTTTTTTAAAAAAATAACAAAAGTAAAAAAAATAAGAAAGCAAGGGAACAAAACAAAAAAAAAAAATAGGCCCAATTTTTGTTTTTCTCGCTAGCGATCGCTAGCGGTAATTTTTTATAAAAAAAATAGAAAAACAAAAATAGGCGCGAATAGGGTGAAAAAAGGTGTAAAAGAGCAACGAGTAGACGGTAGTTGCTTTGGTCTAATACCAAAGTTAAGGTGTACTCTAATGGGCGGCGAAAGTCGTTATCAAATCAAAATCCTTTCTAACCGATTTAAAATTAAAAATTTTTCTAGCCTTAGTTCAACCGCTCCTTATAATCCTTGGTTTTGGACTGGTTTAATAGATGCCCCTTTGCTTTTTACTTTCGTCCCCTTATTTTTAAAAAAAATAAGGAGTCCTTAAAATTTTTTACCTAGTACAAAAAAAGGGCTAAAGCAAAGGCAAAAGGAAGGTTCTTTTTCAATCATTGTAGATAAAAATAAAACCCGTAAATTGGTTTAAAAAAAATAAAAAATTTTTTTTAGGCGTGTACAATCTAAATTTCAAATAGGTCTACACTTACGTGATCATTATTTATTAATTTTGCTGCAAACTTATTTAAATGGAATAGGTACTATTCATATAAATTCTAAAAGGAATACTGTAAATTTATCCATTGATTCAGTTAGAGATTTAGGAGTCTTAATCGATCATTTAACTAAGTACCCCCTTTACTTTCCCAGAAGAGGGCAGATTTATTTTGTTTAAGGAAGTTGTAAAACTTATACTTAAAAAAGAGCATCTGACTATGGAAGGTTTACATCAAATAATTAATATTAAAGCATCAATGAATTTAGGTTTATCTCACAAGTTAAAGGAAGAATTTTTAAACTATATTCCAGTATCTAGACCTGTCATAAATACTAATTTTATCCCAGAAGCCAATTGAATCTCAGGTTTGTCAGTGGTGAAGGGTGCTTTGATGCACTAATAACTAAATCACCCAATATAACGGAATTTCGTGTACAATTAAGATTTAGAATTGTTCAACATGTTAGAGATATTAAATTAATGGAAAGTATTATCACATTTTTAGGTGCTGGTAAAATATACAAGTACCCTAAAACTCCGGCCGTAAGTTTCAGTATTGTAAATTTTACAGACCTTAGCAATAATATTATTCCATTATTTAATAAAAATCCTATATTTGGTCACAAACTAATGGATTACCAAGATTGGTGTAAAATTCATAAGTTAATTAATGAAGGGTCTCATCTGACACTTGATGGAATGAAACTAATTAGAGAAATAAAAACAGGTATTGCTAAAGCTACACAGGAAGAAATATCTAATATTTAAAATCGCAAGATAAATTTGATTGCCATGCATATTCAAAGATTTTTCTCATATCTTTCAGCTTTTACTGCGGGAATGTTAGTTTTAATCTGTGGTGGTAACTTTTTTGTTATGTTTGTAGGTTGGGAAGCTATAGGAGTAGTATCTTACTTATTAATTAACTTTTATTTTACAAGAATACAATCAAATAAAGCAGCTATGCTAGCCTTTACAATGAATAGAGGAGGAGATATGTTAATGAGTATAGGTTTTTTTGCTTTATTTGCCACATTTGGAACCTTAAATTATTCAGAAGTGTTTTCATTAGTACCTTATATAAATGAAAATATTATAACTATTATAGCTTTAGCTTTATTAGGTGGTGCATTAGCTAAAAGTGCTAATATTCCATTGCATTCTTGGCTACCTGGAAGTATGGAGGCTTAAGTCAATAAAGGTGTAAAACAATTTTATTATTACATTATTACTCTATATTTTTTTTATTAAAAAAAAATTAGTTATTTTTTGTTTTTCTGTCGCGTACGCGGTCGCTAGCGACTCATTTTTTTTTATTACTTTTCTTATTTTTTTTTAGTTCCCTTGCTTTGGCTTAGCAGCCTAAGCTGTAATTTTTTTTTTAAAAAAATAACAAAAGAAAAAAAAAAGTAGTCGCTACCGGCCGTTATTTTTTTTTTTTAAGTAAAAAAAAAAAATACGATAGCAAGGGAACAAAAGAAAAATTAGTACTAATAGCGGCTAGCGGTAATTTTTTTTAATATTATTATTAAAAAATTAGTACGCGGTAAAAAAATTTTTTTTTTAAAAAAAAAATTAGAAGAAAAAAAAAAAGAAAAAAAAGTACTTTTTATTAACGGTAATTTATCCTTATTTATTTATAATTATTTTTATTATGGTTTTCCCTGGGCTGATTTAGTAGCTATTAATCACTCTATAGCTATTCTTAATACTATACCTAAATCTTCTTTACAAGCTATAACTGGAAACATGTTAGTAGATGGTTCAATAAGCTTATCCAAATATGATAGAGGTCAAGGAATATATTCTATGACTATGGATACTTATTCTTTAAATTACTTGCATCATTTAAATAATTCTATTTATAGTCAATTTACATTAACTAAATTTTATCCTTATCCTAACGTCTTACTTCCTCATCATAAAGATAAAAAAGTATCTCACTATCATTTTAAAACTAGAACTCATCCTATATATACTGCTTTACATAGTTTATGATATAAAAAAGATGAAGAGGAAAATAAATTTATTAAGATTGTTCCTGAAAACATTAAAGATTTATTTTCAGAAATATCTCTAGCTTATTGAATAATGGATGATGGATTTTTTGAATCATATGGAAGAGCTCAAACATTGGTTCTTGTACGGAATCCTTTAAAGAAGAAGAATGTATCCTTTTACAATCCTTACTTGAAAGTCTAGATATAAAATCAACCTTTGCTTCGCTAGTGATAAATAAAATTAAGAATAGATATAGAATAAGAATTTCTAAAACAAGTATGGATAGAGTTAAATCATTAGTATTACATAATATGCATGAAGATTTTTTATATAAATTAGGATTGAATTCTAATAACGCTTCTCCTTTAAGGAGAGTTGTAGTTGATATTTTGATCTATACAATCCCCTAAGGTGAGTATACGCGAGAAAATGAAAATAAGAATTATTGTTAATTAAAGAAAATAATAAAAAAAATTGTTTTTATTGGGGCCTCCTTAAATTTCACTATATGCTGGAACACCCTAAAGCTTTAAGTACTTTCGCCTCGCCTAGCCTATCGTCACATCGAAGATGAGAAGACGGGAGAGCTAGGCGATAGGCAGGAGTGAAAATCTTAAAGATTGGGCAATCAGCAGGAAACCAAATTAGGCTATTTTATTTAATAAAACCCTAAGAGTAGGATCCTCAGAGACTACACGTGAAACTTCTTACTTTTCCTTTGCTATATTATTTTGCTATTTTTTTTCTCTTTATTTTTTTGTTTTCTGTCGCGTACGCGGTCGCTAGCGATAATTTTTTTTTCTCGGTAGCGATCGCTAGCGGCTACCGGTTCTTATTTTTTTTTTAAAATTACAGCTATCGCGAAGCGGCAGTAATTTTTTTTCTTTTGTTATTTTTTTAAAAAAAAAATTACAGCTTAGGCTGCTAAGCCAAAGCAAGGGAAGTAAAAAAAAAAAAGAATAAGAAAGCAAGGGAATATAAAAAAAAATAAGATCCAAAGCGAGAAAAAAAAATAAACGCGGTATTAATAAAAAAAAAACAAAAGATTAAATAGTAGATCTTGGAAAAAGGGAGAAGATGATATAGTCCGATCAGTAAAGAAACTTACTGTTAACATAATTGCCAACACCAGTAAGTGCTTTATTACATGCTGCTACTCTAGTTACAGCTGGAATTTATTTATTAATTAGAGTAAGTCCAATCTTAGAGTACAGTAGTACAGCTTTATTAATAATAACAATTATTGGTGCTTCTACGGCCTTTTTTGCTGCAACATGTGGTTTAGTACAAAATGATTTAAAAAGAATAATAGCTTTTAGTACTATTTCACAATTAGGATATATGATGTTAGCTATAGGTATTAGTCAATACAATGTTGCATTAATGCATACTGTTAACCATGCTTTCTTTAAAGCTTTATTATTTTTAGGTGCTGGAGCTGTAATACACTCTTTTGGAGATCAACAGGATGTAAGAAAAATGGGTGGATTAATAAAATTTTTACCTTTTACTTATAGTGTAATGCTAGTAGGTACATTAAGTTTATTAGCTACACCATTTTTATCTGGATTCTATAGTAAAGATTTAATTTTAGAATTAGCTTTTGGTAAATATAGTTTTAGTGGTTTATATGCTTATATTTTAGGTTCTATAACTGCAGGTTTAACAGCTTTTTATAGTTTTAGATTGATTAGTTTAGTTTTTTTTTCTAATCCTAATGGACCTAAGGTAAGTTATTTAAATGCACATGAATCTAATTTAGCAGTTATAATCCCTTTATTAATTTTAGCTTTATTTAGTATATTCTTTGGTTATATTTTTGCTGATTTATTTGTTGGTATAGGATCAGATTTCTTTGGTAATTCTATCTTTATACATCCTAATAATATTGCGTTAGTAGAAGCTGAATTCTCATTAAATCCTATAATTAAATTATTGCCTGCTATATTAAGTTTATTAGGTTCACTTATCGCTATATATTTATATAATTTTAATCCTATAATTTTCTCTACTTTATTTAAAAATATCTATCTTATTAAATTATATTCTTTCTTAAATGGAAAATATTACTTTGATGTAATTTATAATCAATTTATTGTAAATAATGGGCTTAAATTAGGTTATACTATATCTAAAGAAATAGATAGAGGAGTTATTGAATTCTTAGGACCTTTTGGTTTTTCTAATTATTTATTTAATACAGCTAAAAATTTAGGTAAATTAGATACTGGTATTATAACAAGTTATGCTCTATATATTACTTTAAGTTTATTTACATTATTATTATTGATTTTTAGTCCTTTAATTGTTTATTCAGCTTTATCCTTAGGGAGCGCAGAATCTTTAAATCAAGAAGTATTAGGACTAGCTCAATTTAATTTTGTTCTTGATTTAGAACAAATGAGAATATTTATTATTTATTTAGCTACAGCCTTATTTATTTTAACTAAGTAAATATAGGGTAGCCAATTTATGCGAATTAGATAATGCGAAGCGCTAATTTTATTTTCTCTGCTAGTGCTATGGGAGACCGTGCCTATCTCTCTCTCTAATGCTTTAGCTTTAGATTAGATTAGATATTTTTTTTCAGACAAAACTATTTTTTTTTAAGATAAAATAATTAGCGCGTTTAAGGTAACGCGAAAAAAAGTTAAATTTAAAAAATTTAAGAAAAAAGGTAGGAGGCGGGAGTCGCGTGCCCCCCCCCCCAATAAGGAGAGGGAAGTATAATTTAGTTAAAAAAAAAATAAAACTTATAAATAAAAGTAGTATAATATATAAATTATATTGTATTAAAATAAACAATTGCAAAAAGCATATACAAAACAAACAAACACAAATTAGCGTTTGGCTACTCCTCCCCTCTGCCTAAGGCCTATTTTTTTGTTTTGTTTTACTCGCTAGCGGCTAGCGGTTCTTATTTTTTTTAAGTTAAAAAAATAAGAAAGCAAGGGAACAAAACAAAAATTGGCGCTTATTTTTTTTTCTTTTTTTTTCTCTTAAAAAAATTAATAGAAAAAGCCCCAAACTAAATAGCCTCCTTTCTTTAAGTTTCTTTCAGAGAGGACTAATCTGCTTTAGCGCTTTAGCGGTTTAGCATTAAAAAAAAAAAGTGGCGGGAGCGATCTAAGAAAGGAGGAGGTGATGAGCCTGTCGAACCTAGTTATTTTATGTCTTTAAAATAACTGCTTAAGCAGTTAGGTAGGAGGCGGGTGGCTAGTCTAGTTAATTGTTTAGTTTTAAATTTCAGATGAATTTAATTTTGGTTCTGATTGAACGTTATTCAGTAGTTTTAAGACATGCAAATCGTTATTCTAACTTAATTAAGTTTAAATTAAATTAAACTTAATAAAAAGTATAAGAATAAGGTGTAAAGGTGAGTAATGGTAAATAAGGTACCTTATAGACCTCAGAAATAGAGGATATAAAAATAATTGTTTAATTAAACAATTATTTTTAATAATTAGCTTAATTATTAAAAAAGGAAATTTTCTACTATAAGCACCGATTTATTTTGTTTAATGGTAGTTGGTGGGGTAAAAGCCTACCAAGCCTACGATCAATAGCCAAGTTTGAAAGAACAAATGGCCACATTGGGAATGAAAAGCCCCAAATTGCATAAGCAATCTGCAGTCAAGAATATTAGTCAATGCTCGCAAGAGTGAACTAGCTAACTGAAATCACAAAATAACTTAATTGGGCTTATTGTGATAACGTAAGGGAAAAAAATGATATTACCTTACTATAAGTGTTGTCTAAATTACTGGTGCCAGAAGACTCGGTAACACCAGAAACGCGAACGTTAGTCGTCTTAAACAGGCGTAAAGGGTTAGTAGGCAGTTTTAAAATTTTTAATTTAAGGTAAGCCTTATAAATTAATTAATTATTTAAAAAAAAATAAAAAAGTCGTTTCTTCATATCTCTCTAAATACTCCTTTAGATTAAAAAAAATCTAAAGGAAAAGAGAGCCTAAGGAGAGACAAATTTAACATTTAATTTATAACATATTTAAATTAAGAAAAATAAAAACTAGAATCTTATGGAGGATAATCAATATAATATTTAGAGTAGGGATAAAATCCTCAGATACTAAGTAGAGTACTAATGGTGAAAACTATTATCTAATGAAGATTGACGCTGAGGAACGAAAGTGAGAAGAGGGAATAGGATATTAAAATGCGACCTGAAAAGCTTATTTAAAGTATTACTTATTTAATAAGTATAATAATCTGTCTTATTATAGTTCACCTTAATAGACTAGCTTAGGTAACGAACTAGTTTAAAGCTTAAGGTATAATTATCGCTTTAAGTACTTTTTTTAGCGAGAAATTAAATTTGAACTGTCTTCTATGATTAGAGAAATCGAATCTATATAATTAAAGGTTCTCAGAACTAGGGTAATCACGTGTCCTTGGTGGTTATCAGACGGACAAACAGTTCTAGAATCAAAGTAGGAATCTAAGGAAGACTATTACGTACTTAAATAAGAACAGGGGAACTCCTATAATCTGCTTTAATTTTATTTTAAATTAAAGCAAGGAAAATAGCAATATTTTCTCATAGATTAGAGGAAACAAGACACGTACAAAGCGAAGGCTATTATGTAATGTAGTAGATAGGCTCCCAAAACAAAATGTTTAGGAAATAGCTAATCTGAAAGGATGCTGACTTACGTTAGGGTGATTTAAAAGTAAAAAAAAGAAAAGTAATTGTCTTATTATGGACATGGAAAATAAAACAATAAATAAAAATTGAATCGAATGGTTTGTAGGATTTTGCGATGCAGATGCTAATTTTCAAATATTCCCTAAAAAAAGATCTTATTTAAAAAAAGATGGTACTTTAACTTTTGCCTTTGCTGACGTAAAGCCAAAAGCAAAGGGTGAATATATTAACGTTGGATATGGTTTTCACATAAGTTTAAGTATTAGAGATTTAGAGTTAATTAATAACTTTCAAACTAAGTTTAATAACATAGGACATATTTATACATATCCTGAAAAAGAGGAATGTAGATGGGCAGTAACTAAAAAATCGGAGTTAATCCAATTAATAGAAACTGCTTTTTCTTTTGAAGATGTGATCTTAATCACTAAACATCAGAGAGAAAGACTAGCGAGACTAAAATATGTCATATTAAATGATATTAAGAGATTTGAAACATTAGAAGAATTTAATAAATTTCTAGATACTAGCTTTGTGTTAAATGAATACAATGAATATTTTTTCAGTAAAGTTTATTTAAACCAAGGTACTGCTTTTCAAAATTGGATTATAGGTTTTATCAATGGTGAAGGAAGTTTCTATATCAACCCTAGAGGATACTTAATCTTTAGTATAGAACATACTGATAGAAAAGCTCTTGAACTCTTTAAAGAATATCTAGACTTAGGTCCAAATATTGTAGACAGAGGAAATAGGGAAAATACTAGACAAACAACTTATTCATTAACAATACAATCAAAGAAAGATATATTAATTATTAAAAATTTATGTGAAAATCCACTATTAAATAAGTTAGAGGGTTATAAATTAGAACAATTTAATAATTGGTTGCTTTCTAGTTCTATTTAGTTAATATTAAGTATAGTTATCGTCAAGCGAGAAATTACTAAACCTTATAAAATAAACCGATTTTTTTTTAGTGGCGGGAATAATATCTCTGTTTATCATATAATTGATCTCGGGTATTAAACTTTTTTTGAACTTACTTTAGAATGGCTTGAGCCGTATGCGATGAAAGTCGCACGTACGGTTCTTTGTGGAAGAACAGCTGTAAAGCTCTGATTCCACGGTTAGATACCCAGTTACCTCTCACCGTCAACGATGAATGGTGGTTATTATTTTTTATACTTTTTATTTTTTTATAAAAATTTTAAATTAATAGCGATGTTAACGCGATTACCATTCCGCCTTGAGAGTACGGTTGCAAAACTGAAACCAAAAAAATTAGTCGGTCTCGGAGCAAACGGAGTGAAGCATGTTATTTAATACGAAAGTACGCGTAAAACCTTACCAGTTCTTGCATAGCCATTCTCTCTATATATTATAGATATTATTAAGTCCTTATTATTTTTTTTAAAATATTAGTGCTTAAACAGTATCTAAAAATTTAGACTAGAATGTGTAATTTCTTAAATCAGGTCTCTATATTATCTAATTATAATTAAAGACTTAAAAATTAAGAAATTCGATTACAGGTGTTGCATGGCTGTCGTCAGTCCGTATTGTGAAAAGTGAGGTTAACTCCACTAACGGACGAAATCCCTGTAGTTAATTTATACTTAACTATTTATGAATTTTAAATATTTTCATTTGGGGCTAAGACAAGTCGTTATGGCCCTTATGAACTGGGCTATCGACGTGCCACAATAGCTTTTACAAAATGACGCAAAACTTCTACTTTAAAATGGTAAACTTAATTTTTGTTTTTTTTTTTAACTTAACAAAAATTAAGTAAACTATTTAGTATTAAGGTTTAGCTAATCAATAAAAAAAGTTTATTTATTTTGAACGAATTATTGCCTGAAACTCGGCAATATGAAGAAGGAATTTCGAGTAATCGTTGTTTAGTACGCAACGGTGAAGCATGAATCCGTGATGAACTAACTGTCTGTCGCTGGGGGGGAGTTCAGATTGGGGGAAATCGAAATAATAAATCTAGATTAACTTAATAAACACTCTTTTTAATATCATATCATCTATAAACCTAATAGGCTGGATGATTGGCTCTACCTCTAGTATGCCTCCTTTATATAATTATTAATAATAATTATATAAAGGAGGCAAAAGAAGGAAAGAAATATTAATTTGTTAACTTTACCTTTATTTTTAATAACTAGCCCTAACTCACTCTCTCTCCCGCGTAAGCGTAAGGAGGGAACGGGGAGTTTAAAAGTGGGAGGATAATTTAGTTATTTAAGTGTAGTTATTCTTTAACATTAAAAGTTTAACTGTTTTGTTCAGGAATTAGTACTTTCGATTAACCCATTTGAATAACATCTCAAAAGTCATAGCAAGGTAGCCGTACTGGAAAGTGCTGCTGGATAATAAATATTAAAAAATACCCCCCTCTCTCTGCGATAGCGCGATAGCGCGATAGCGCGATAGCGCGATAGCGCGATAGCGCGATAGCGCGATAGCGCGATAGCGCGAAGCGCGATAGCGCGAAGCGCGATAGCAGAGCAACGCGACTAATTTTTTTTTATTTATGTCCAAAGCGGGTATCACTAATTTTTTTTTAATATTACTTAATTTTTTTTAATAAATAAAAATGAGTCGCGTTTTATTTTTTTTTATTTCCTTATTTTTTTTTATATTACCGCTAGCGAATAAAAGTTTAAATTTATTGCCCGATTTTTTTTTCTTTTGTTATTTTTTTAAAAAAAAAATTACAGCTTAGGCTGCTAAGCAAAAGCAAGGGAATATAAAAAAAAATTAGCGGTCGCTAGCGGTAGAAAGAAAAAAAAAATAACCCATAGGAGAGACACACAAAATAGCGCTTTCGGTTCTCTAACGCGGTTCTCGCTATTATAGAGGGTTCGCGGTTAGGAGAGGCTTCTCCTTTAAGGAGAGGAGAGAAAAATTAAAAAAAAAAGCTATATATTATTATATTTATAGCCTCGGTTGCTTAGTGGTCAAAGCGCTATTCTGAAGATATAGATATGGGAGTTCAATTCTCTCCCGGGGCAAAGTTAAATTTATATGTATTAACTATCTCCTGTTCTTTATAATAAGGTCCTTCCTTATGATATACTACCAAGTCCTCTTAGTTAAAGGAACATTCCTCCTTATATCTACTCAGGATCACCTCAGGCTATACTAAGGAAGATAAGCAGCTTCCTTTTATAGCTTAATAAAGCTAGTGTCATTCCTTAGCTAAAGCTACTTTAACTTTAACTTTTCCTTTATCTTTGTGCAAGCAAAAAAAAGACGAGTATGCTGAAATTTGGTAGCCAGGTGAGTTTTAGGAACTCATGACTTTCAAATCGTAAGAGTTCGAGTCTCTTTACTCGTATAAATAATTATACTTTATTAATCTCCGTCCAATGATAAGTCTTATCTCCTTTGGATAGGTTGAAAAGATCAGAGTCTTATGTTAGGAGAGCTAGTTTATAATCGAGAGGTATAAATTCCAATCTCCCTTTACTTACTTTAGCTAACCTTACTTATCCCTAGTTTAAAAATAAACTCGAGGTTACCTTGACCTAAGTATTAGGGTGAGTACTCTATGTATCTCTCCTCCTCTGCTGCTGCTTTAGCAGCAGGGCTTATTTCTTTTTTTTAAAGAAAATAATGGAATGAGGGAATGGGTTATTCCTAGCCTTTAATTTACTATTTGCCAGCTGCGCTATAGCTGCGATGCCAATCTTTTAATTAATGGAAAAATTTGCTGCGCTTGCAGCTTTAGCAGCTGAAAAAAAAAAAGAATAAGGAGAGGCAGCAGCACTAGCTCTCCTCCCGCTCCTCCTCCCGCTAAATTATAAAAATTAATTAGCACTCTTTAAAAAAAATTAACGCAAGTCCTCCTTCCTATAGGAGGGGAGCAAGTGACACAAATTTAGGTAGTCAGAGCGAAAGGAGGTACTTTAGATAAAGTAGTAACTTGCCTTTATTATTTAATATTTATTTTATTTAGAGTAAATGTAAATATATTTTATTTACTTATTTATAAATAACGTTTGCTTAATATTTTTAATTAAAATAGCTCTCTTAATAAAAAGAATATTAAGAGAACGAGTCCTTTATTATTAACCTTTGCTTTGTACTTTGTCACGCTAGGGACTGCTTAAGGAGGAGACCATGGTTTCTTCTCCCGCAATTTACCTAAGTTATCTCATCTCCCCCCCCCATCTGACTATAGCTGCGTCTAAAACTAATATAAAGGTTAATATACTTCCCTAGCGACGGATAAAGAGCGGGTAATATTGAGGGAGGGTTAGGAAAGAGCGTGGTGCGGTAGCCACGGCGCTAGTAAAGGAGCTTAAGTAATTGGAGGCTTAATTAATTTAGTCTTACATTTTAATTTTTTATAAAAAATTAGGGAGGTTAGCTGAGAGGTATAGCAGTAATTTTACACGTTACAGACAGAGTTTCAAATACTCTACCTCCTATTTTATTTTATTATTAAATGTCTTTATTTCTCCCCCCCCCTAAGCGAAAGTAGGGTGTCGCCACTACTACCCTAAAAAGAGAGGTAGGAGTCGCGCACCACGCTCTTCCCTCTTAGTAGGTAGCGCTAGTGGAAGATTGCGGGTGGTTAAGGGGGGGGGGGCTCTAATGCAGGAAAATAGATTGGATTTTTTAAATAAAGCAAGGGAGGAAGCAGAACTCGTATGGTAGAGTGTCCCCCTTTTAAGGGGAAAGTTTTGGTTCAATTCCAAGTGCTTCTAATAACTTAGAATAAAATATTATAATAAAAAGAGTAGAAAAAAAAGTAGTTTACTTTTTTTTCAAATCTTTTTCTAAACTAAAGCAAGATAGAGTTGAAAAAAAAATACTTTTTTTTTTTCTACTCTAATTTTTTTAATTAAAAAAAAAGTAATTAATACTCTATTCTCGCACCTTTATTCCTTAAAGGTTAAGTACGTAAAGCCTGCTCTGAATCTTCTTTGAGGACCTTTGCTTTAATATTGCTTTCTTTATTTTATTATAGCCACGCGATAATAATAAAATTATCTCTCCCTTATTTTTAATGTCTCCCGCTAATTTTTTTCTCTTTAAAAAAAAAAAAAAGATACTTTTTTTTAGGTATATTAAAAAAAAAGATACTTTTTTTAGGTATATTAAAAAAAAAATTAGTCGCTAGCGGCCGTAATTTTTTTTTTTAATTCACAACGCTAATTTTTTAAGTTTAAAAGCAAAATAACATAAAATTATATTTAAATAAAATAAATAAGGGAGAGATAATTTACGAGCCTGTCCTTCTCTGCGAAGCGCGAAGCGCGAAGCGCGAAGCGCGAAGTGCGAAGCGTTAAGACTTAGGGTTAGGGGGGGGGGGTGAGATTACGCGTTTCTCTTTTCTCGGTTCTAGATAGGGAAACTCTTTAAGGAGGGTCCGTCATTGTCATATGAACCTCCCTTAGGTAGCGCTTTGGAAATGAGGGCTACCGGCAAATTTAGGTGCTAGTAAAGGTCCTTGGTAGCAAGGATATTAAAGTAACAGACGCCTATCTCAAGTAAAAATCTTCTATAAAGGCTAGATAAAGCAAAAATAAGTTCTTAGTAGAGGTTTAACTAAAATTTTGATTCTGATATCTATGGAAAATATATTTATATTATCACCACTAAGTCAATTCGAAGTTGTAAACTTACTAGGGTTTAGTGCTCCTATATTAGGCTATTTACATATTAATTTAACAAATTTAGCTTTATATACTTTATTCATATTACTAGTAATCTTAGGATTACACCTAAACGGTAATAATGATTCTAAAATAATACCTAATAACTGGTCAATCTCTTTAGAATCTTCTTATGCTAGTTTAAGTAATATGGTAAGAGAACAAATTGGAAGTAATAGTGAAAAATATATTCCTTTTATATATTCATTATTTTTTTTTATATTAATAGGTAATTTAATATCTAATGTACCTTATTCATTTGCCGTTACAGCTAGTGGTGTTGTAGCATTAGGTTTAAGTGTGACAATCTTTATTGGTGTGACTATATTAGCTATAAGTTTACATGGTATTAAATTTTTTTCTTTCTTTATACCTTCAGGTACTCCTATTTTTTTAGTACCTTTATTAGTTTTAATTGAATTAATATCTTATTTAGCTAGAGCTGTTTCTTTAGGAGTTAGACTATTTGCTAATATTACGGCCGGACACACTCTATTAAAAATCTTATCTACTTATTTATTTAAATTATTTACAGCTAATATAGTAATTGGAGTTCTAACTTTAATACCTTTTGCTATATTTTTAGCTTTAGTTGGGTTAGAATTAGCAGTTTCTTTAATTCAAGCTTTTGTATTTACATTATTAACATGTTCATACTTAAGAGATGCTATAGAATTACATTAATATACCATTTATAAATATTAGCACCTATCAAATTCGTAATCCCTTATTAAATAATTATTAGAAACTCTACTCTTAACATACCACAGGGCGGCTATAGCCTATGACCATACTATTTCCCCGCCTAGGCAGGCGATAGAAAAAAAAAAAATAAAAAATAAAATAGTAGGGCCCTATTAAAATCAAAGTTTCCTAAAGATATTTCTCCTTGGTTTTTTAGGCACTTACAGATGCCCCTTTGCTTTTGACTATGTCCCCTTATTTTTTTTAAAAAAATAAGGAGTCCTTAAAATTTTTTACCTAGTACAAAAAAAGGGCTAAAGCAAAGGAAGGTTCTTTTGATATTTTTTTTTTTTCGCGTACGCGGTCGCTAGCGTAACAAAATTGGGCATTCGCCAAACAGGAATAAAATATAGATTTAGAATAAGTGCTAATTAAAAAGATATTGTATTACTTTGTGCAGTTATAAATTATTTTGGTGCTGGCTCCGTATCTTTAATTCGTAAAAATAGAGATGTAGTAAGCATTGAAAATCTTCAATCGATACCATAAAAATACCATCATACCTTTTTTTTGACTTAATTTTTTTTTAATTCCCTTGCTTTCTTATTTTTTTTCTTTTGTTATTTTTTTAAAAAAAAAATTACAGCTTAGGCTGCTAAGCCAAAGCAAGGGAACTAAAAAAAAAATTAGAGCCGCTTCGCGATAGCTGTAATTTTTTAAAAAAAAAAATAAGAAAAGTAAAAAAAAAATCTAAATACTATGAAATTTTAAAATGGAAAACTAGCTTTTTTGATTTCTTCTTTTGCCTTTGCTCTTTCAAAGACAAAAGCAAAGGAGATAATAAAGATGATTTAGATTCGAAATTAAATTTATTAAGTATAATTCAAGAAGTTAAAACCATTAATCAATAAGTAGTAGGGCCATCGCTAGCGCATAATAAAATCCCAGTAGATCACTTAAAAGATATTAATCCTAACTATATCAGTGGGTTAGTAACTGGAGACGGTACTTTTTCTTTAGTTACTGGGCCATAGTCTTTTAATAAAGGATTTGGTAGATCCGTATTTGCAGTATCACAACATTCCAATAATAAAATAAAGTATTAATAGAGGCTATAGCTAAAAATTTTAAATCTAAGGTGGCTCTAGTATCAAGTACCAACAGAGGAAGATATGATATGATCAGTCTAACCATAAGTAATAAACATGATTTAGTTAATTAAGCTTATCGCTTATTTTTTTTTTTCTCGCTAGCGTTCGCGTACTAATTTTTTTTTTTCTTTTGTTATTTTTTTAAAAAAAAAATTACAGCTTAGGCAGCTAAGCAAAAGCAAGGGAATATTATTAAAAAAAAAATTAAGAAAATAAAAATTAGCAACGCGGTCGTTAATTTTTTTTAAAAAAAAAAGAATTAGCGAGCAAAAAAAAAAGTTAGCCTCCTTTCTTTAGGTAGCAAACGTAAGGAGGGGAGCAAACTTAAAAAAATAGCGAGCGAAGAAAGGAGGGATAGACAAAGTAACTTATTAATTATAGTTAAACCATTAATTTAAAATCTCCACTTATCTTAGAAGATTTAATTAAGAAAATAATAAATTTTATTAATAAAAGTGTAATAAGTAATTTTACTAATTAGCTATAGATATAAATTTCCTATAGTTCTCCCTCGCTAGCGCGCGTGGCGGATGTTTATTTTACTCTAAAAGATCGTACTTCCTCGCTTCTCTTTTTTTGTTTTGTTCCCTTGCTTTCTAATTTTTTTTTCTTTTGTTATTTTTTTAAAAAAAAAATTACAGCTTAGGCTGCTAAGCCAAAGCAAGGGAACTAAAAAAAAAATTAGAGCTAAAGCTGCGGGCAAAAGTTAAACAAAAACAAAAAAAGAGAAGCGGTAGAGCACTACCTAGCAAAAGGCTTAGGACTACGCGCTTCGGATTTAGCGTTTCTCGGTTCGCGGTTCTCTAATTTTTTTTTTAAAAAATATTAAAAAAAAAAATTAGAGGGAGGGAGAGCAAATAGGATTTAATAATTAGTATTTTAAATTATTATGATAGACGCTAACTTTTAACTAATAAATATATGTTAGCTGCTGCAAAATATATAGGTGCTGGTATTGCTTGCTCTGGATTAATCGGAGCTGGAGCCGGTATCGGTACAGTATTTGGTTCATTAATCATAGGTACTGCTAGAAACCCTCAATTAAGATCACAATTATTCACTTATGCTATCTTAGGATTCGCTTTAGCTGAAGCTACAGGATTATTCGCTTTAATGATGGCTTTCTTATTATTATATTCATAATTAAATAGAATATAATTTAATATATTAATAATTGATTTTCTCTGCTGCTGCTAAAGCAGCAGCGCTTATTTTTTTTTTCTTAAAAAATAAGGGCTTCTGCTAAAGCAGACCTAGAAAATAAGATGTCTGTGCTTTGCTTCGCTGCTTTAGCAGCGAAGCAGCAGGGGTATCAAAGGTTTATATTTTTAAAAATTTAAAATAAGATAGAATGATAATGAGGATGATAGGATAGAAGCTAATTTTTTATTATTTTAAAATAATAAAAATAACTGCTAAAGCAGCTCTGCTTTATTTTATATTTTTTAATATATTTACCCCCCCCCCCAACTCTATATGTGAACCAACGAAAACTACTCTCGCTCGCTACTGCTCCGCCTTACTTTACCCCGTTAGACAAACGCGGTCAAAGAAAAGAAAAAATAAATTTTATTTCTTTCTTCCCTTTTTTTTTTCTCTTTTTTTCTTTTTATTTTTTTCTGTCGCGTACGCGGTCGCTAGCGATAATTTTTTTTTTCTCGGTAGCGATCGCTAGCGGCTACCGGTTCTTATTTTTTTTTTTAAATTAGAGCTATCGCGAAGCGGCTCTAATTTTTTTTCTTTTGTTATTTTTTTAAAAAAAAAATTACAGCTTAGGCTGCTAAGCCAAAGCAAGGGAAGTTAAAAAAAAATTAGAAAGCAAGGGAATATAAAAAAAAAATAAGATCCAAAGCGAGAAAAAAAAAAATAAACGCGCCGGTAGCGAGTATATTATTTAAAAAAAAAATATTATTTTTTTTAAATTAAAAAAAGTAAAAAATAATATGCGAGAGCACTAGGTAATTTAATACGGAGGGTAATTCGATAGAAGGAGGTAAATCAGTATATTCTATCATTGTCTAAGTATTTATAAATATATAGATTAAACTTTTTTTAAAAATAGTAGGTAATAGCAGGAAAATTTAAAGGGTAGGCTTAGATTATTTAATAAAAGAAGATAAAAATAAAGATAATTTAATTTATTTCCTTTATCTAATGTCTATTAAAATACGGTGACTCCAGCCACGCGACCGCTATATTTAGTAATTTTTTTTATTATAAACAAATTCAGCCGCTTTGTAGCGAGAAAAAAGTAAAAAAAAAAATTTTTTAAATTAGGCCTCAATTAGGCCTCTTATAGCGAGTGTAATTTTTTATTTTAATTTTTCTTTTATTTATTTTTGTTTTTCTCTTTTTTTTTTTCTCTGTAATTTTTTTTTCTCGGTAGCGATCGCTAGCGACTAGCGGTTGTTATTTTTTTTTTTAAAAAATTACAGCTATCGCGAAGCGGCTCTAATTTTTTTTTTTCTTTTGTTATTTTTTTAAAAAAAAAATTACAGCTTAGGCTGCTAAGCCAAAGCAAGGGAAGTAAAAAAAAATAAGAAAGCAAGGGAATATAAAAAAAAAATAAGATCCAAAGCGGTAAATTTGTTTTAATATTATTAAAACAAAAGAGAGAGAAAAAAGTTAAGGGGGGTACTAATTAATGTAGTATAAACGAACATGTTGAAATTGGTAAACAGTCTTCTCTTAAGAAGAAGTGGGCTTTAGCCCTTAAGAGTTCAAGTCTCTTTGTTCGTATACGTTACAAAGTTAGTGTTACCCATTAACTTTATATGAAACCGCGAAAAACTTATAACATAACTATAAGCCTCTACACTTAATCATTAAAATATAAAATAAAGGAAGATTAAAATTAAATAGAATAATAACCATCCTCTGCGAAGCTGCGAAGGTGCGAAGCTGCGAAGATGCGTACTCTTTGAAGACACCATCAGAATAACCTCCTGCTATGTACCCATGCCGCTTTGCTAATTTTTGAATTTTAAAGCAAAGCAAAGGGCTACTGTTCAGTGCACTTCTTCTTTTTAATTAAATGCAGCGCTCTAGCATAGCAGCGCATCTATTCTGCATAATCCTTAATAGTGTAGTTAAGCAGTTATTAAATTTTGTCTCTGCGAAGCGCGAAGCAATTTTTATCTCTGCGAAGCCCTTATTTTTTTTGTTAAAAAAATTATACGCCTATTTTTTTAACAAAAAAAAAAAATTGGTGACCGCTAGCGACCTATTTGTTTTTCAATTTTTTTTTTTGTAAAAAAAAAATAGCAAAAACAAAAACAAAAATTGGGCCTTTTTTTAACAAAAAATTAGCGCTCGGATTGTGGCTTAAAAAAAAAAGGTTAGCGCAGGTTATTAGATCAAAATTGGCTAGCCTCCCGCAAACGTGCATAAGCGCGGTAGCAAAAGGCTACCTCGCTAGATCCCGCTACCTCCCGCTACCTCTAGCTCCCTATTTTTTTTTTCGCTAGCGGTATATTTTAAAATTTTTCCGCTACGCGTAGCGCGGTTATATAAAAAATTAGTGAGAGACAAACAGCGAGCGAAGGAATGGGGGGGGGGGGGGGTTTGGTGCTATACTTTTTAAGTATAAAATTTATTGTATAGAGCGTAGCCGCAAAAATCAAAACTAATTCTGCAATCTCTCTATAAGAGTAGTAGAAAAGACTAATAACATACAAATTGTCCATTTATAAATTAGGCTGAAATAGTTTAATAGGTTAAAACTTACCATTCATGACGGTAAAATGTAGGTTCAATTCCTTCTCTCAGTAATTTTTTAAAAAAAAAAAGTAATTAGTCTTTATCTTGCCATTGCTCTACCCTTACCCAAACATCTCCTCTCTTTAGGAATTTGCTATCTGCTAAGCGCTTATTTTTCTTTTTTTTTTTAAACCGCAAAACGACGCTTTGCTAATTTTTCTCTAATTTTGTTTTAATTATATTCCCTTGCTTTTGCTTAGCTGCCTAAGCTGTAATTTTTTTTTTAAAAAAATAACAAAAGAAAAAAAAATTCCCGCTATTAGTACTAATTTTTTTTTATTAAAACAAATTTCCCGCGTACGCGATCGCTTTGGAGAGAGTTTAAAAAAAAAGAAAAATAAGCGAAATTTTTATAATTAGCAACGCGTAAAAAAAAAATAAGCCTTTGCTAGGGGGGGGGGGGGGAGGGTTATGATGGTTATAATATCGCAAATAGCCTAGGGCTATAAGGTCTACTATAGTTTAAAATTTAAATTTTATCTTAAGTTATTTAATTAAATTATGGTTAGAACTTTTAGATAAAATTTAATAAGTATGGCCTGGCTCTCTTCTACTAATGCTAAAGAGATAGGTACTTTATATCTTATTTTTTCAGTATTTGCTGGTATGATAGGTACCGCTTTTTCTGTTTTAATAAGACTAGAACTATCTAATCCTGGGGTACAGTTTTTACAAGGAGATCATCAGCTATTTAACGTGATAATTTCAGCACATGCCTTTATCATGATTTTTTTTATGGTAATGCCTGGTTTAGTAGGTGGATTTGGTAAATATAAATATTCTTTTTATTTTAATTATAACCGATTATATTACCGATTATTCTATATCTCTCAATTTATTAAATTTGCCTTATTTTTTTTTTATCGGCCTTATTTTTTTTTTCTTTTGTTATTTTTTTTTTTAGTTCCCTTGCTTTGGCTTAGCAGCCTAAGCTGTAATTTTTTTTTTAAAAAAATAACAAAAGAAAAAAAAATTACCAAAGCAAGGGGGCCAAAAAAAAAATTACACGCGATTGAGAGAAAATTCAAGTCTTGCTGCTCTTAACATAAACGCAGTAGTACCTGATAATAATATTTCTAATTTAAGATCACAAATAGGAGCTTATTTATCAGGTTTAATAGAAGGTGATGGGACAATAGCTGTTCACGATATTAATAGTAATATTGATAGATATAATCCAAAAATTATTTTAGTTTTCAAAAAAGCTGATCTACCTTTAGCAAATTATTTACAAAATTTAACTAAATGTGGAAGAGTTTTAATTAAAGTAGATAGAGGTTATGTATTATGGCAAATACAAGATATTGTTAGTATTTTTACTATAGTATCTATAGTAAATGGTTATATGAGAACACCTAAAATAGAAGCATTAAATAGAGCGATACTATGATTAAATAATTATAAAATTAATGCTAAAAAAACTTTAAAATTACTTCCCGCGTCTCGCAATGGCGAGACTACTAAATTAATTTTAAATAAGATTAATTCTTTACCTAATCTAGAAATAAAACCTATAGATGAATCACCTATCGAAAGTAATGCGTGATTATCTGGTTTTACAGATGCTGATGGTAATTTTTCTATTAATATTCACAAAAGAACAAATAAAAATTCAACAAGGGTTCAATTGTATTATAGGTTAGAAGTTAATCAAAATTATCATAAATTAGTTTATCCCCTGCTCGAAGCCTCGCACCCTTGCTTCTGCGATTGCAAAAGCAAGAGCAGAAGGGGGCTAGAGGTAAATAAAGAAAGTTTTTTCCCAATTATATCTAAAATTGGTTTATTTTTAGGTGTAACAGTTTATAGTAGATCTAGAATTATTAAAGATAAAATTTATTATAGTTTTACTGTTATGACAAATAATAAATCAAGTAATTCTTTAATCTCTCATTATTTTTATAGATACCCACTTCTTTCTTCTAAATACTTAGATTTTAAAGATTGGGCTTATATATTAAATTTACAAAATACAAATAAATTAACTAATTCTTATTTGGATATTGCTATTAAAATAAGAAAAGATTTTAATAAAACTAGAACAACTTTTGTATGGGATCATTTACAGATTAAATAACCTCTGCTATATCGCTACCTCCTTTCTTCTTTTATCCTCTTAAATTAGAAAGGAGGCACTACGTCGCTACGCCGCTACGCCGCTAGCCGCTACGACGCAACGCAGACTAGTTATAATTAAATTAAAAAAAGTAGTTGCCGTGTTTGATTGTAAAATCATTCTTATTACGTTACTATATGCGGGAAGTTCCTAAAGTAATCTTATAAAAAAACTGAAAACTAAAAATAATTAGCGTACAGTTTTCTTAAGTTTTAAGATTAATATTGTTAAATTTAATTAACATAAATGGATAATCCGCAGGAAACCAAAAATTTATAGTCTTAGCTTAAATTGAATGCTAGTATAAAACCTATAAATTTGTAGGATCCTCAGAGACTACACGTAACGCCCCAATCTCTCCTTTAGCCACTCATCCTATGCTACTCTCTTTATTTTTTTTTTCTTCCCTTTTTTCTCTTTTTTCTCTCCAAAGCAGCTACCGGAAAAAATTTTTTAAAAAAAAAAAATAGCCCAAATTAAAAAAAAAAAATACGAAAGCAAGGGAACAAAATTACTTATTTTTTTTTTTATTACTTTTCTTATTTTTTTTTAAAAAATTACAGCCGCGTACGCGGCCGTTATTTTTTTTTTTTCTTTTGTTATTTTTTTAAAAAAAAAATTACAGCTTAGGCTGCTAAGCCAAAGCAAGGGAAGTAAAAAAAAAAAATTACGATAGCAAGGGAACAAAAATTTACGATAAAAGAAAAAAAAATAAACGCGACTAATTTTTTTTTTTATTAATACCGCTAGCCGCGTACGCGAGAAAAAAAAAAATTACACGCGATAACTTTAAATTTTAAGGAGAAAATATAATGAAATTTATTTTTATAAATAAATTTATATTAAAAAAAAATAAGGTGGGTAGTTAGGGGAAATACTAGACACCTTTATTAAAGGTAGTATAGATTGGGTGAAGATATAGTCCAATCATATTTGAAAGAATATGTTAATAAAATGAATTATTTTTTACCTATACACTGTGGTAGCCCAGATATGGCTTTTCCTAGATTAAATAATATCTCTTTCTGGTTATTACCTCCCGCTTTAATATTATTATTAATGAGCTCTTTAGTAGAAAATGGTGCAGGGACAGGTTGGACAGTTAAAACGGTAAGCTGTCGCCGATCCGTTAAGGATCGGGCAATAAAACATCACTCGATGCGGGAAACTCCTCAACTCGGAAAGAACTACTCATCGATGACTGGCATCCGTAAAAACGGAGGGCTTAGTAAACAATCGGCAGTAAAAATGTTCTTGACACGGGGACAATCCGCCTGGGACAAGTCGAATTATTCAACTTTTTCCCATCAGAGACTTAACGTGATGCAACCTAACCCCCGCCCCCGGCTAAAGCAAGGTAGCGAAGGGGAGGAATTTTTCTTACAATGGCTTGTCGGTGTGACAGATGGAGATGGTTCTTTTTCTATCTTACGTCAAGGAGACAAGTGGAATTTAACATTCAAAATTTCTCAAAATACTTATAACTTACGAATTTTACATTATATTAAAAAACAACTTGGAGTAGGTTCAATTAGCGTAGAATCTAAAACCTCTATGGCTAGCTTTAGGATTAGAGAACGAAAATTTATAGGGAGTGTACTCCTTCCGATTTTTGATCAGTATCCTCTATTGACAACTAAATACTTCAATTATGCTAAATTTAAAGAAGCATATTCTATTCTTGAAAATCCAGATTTAACAAAACCGGAAAGAAATAGATTACTTGAGGATCTAAAGTCAACTAAACCAGCTGAATCTTATATCTCACCCGCCTGGAATGAAATAACTTTACCTATTGCTGAAGCTAATGAAGCTCATAAAGTTATGAGTAAACCATGGTTAATTGGATTTGTGGAAGCTGAAGGTAGTTTCTATTTGGTATCTAAAGAAGCCAATAGAATTGTACATGGATTTGGTCTAACTCAAAAATTAGATAGAGTAGTATTAGAGGCCATTAGACATATTCTTCATATTTCCACAAAAGTTGTGCATAAAAATAAATATAATCATTATATGTTAGACACAACGAACTCTAGAGCAATTTCAAATGTATCAAATTATTTTTTAAATACCATGAAAGGTATGAAAAGTGTCGAATACAGAATTTGAGCTAGGTCATTCAAGAATCAAAAAGGCGATTTTGAAAAACTCCAAAAAGTTCAAGATTTAATACGGAAGTTAAGAAGTAAAAGGCCCGATAATTTATTATGGGCCGCCTTACGCGATAAGGTTTAGGTTGAAGGTATAGTCCGATCAACGGCGAAAGCCGTTGTGCATAACGATAGTATTCTTATTTTCTACTCACCCCCTTATTAAAAAATAAAGCGGGGAGCGGTTTACAGTGTTTTACAACGTATTACAGCGTTAGCCTATTTTTATTTTTACCTTTCCTGCCTCTTGGCCATAGGCTTAGAGGATTAACTTATTATTATTATTTTTATCTTTTTGCCTTTGCAATGCTTAGCCAAAAGTAAAGGTCCTACTATAAAAATAATAATAATAGGGGGGGGGGGGGGGGGGGATGCCCCTTCGGGAGAAATAATAAGTTAAGGCCTGCCGCCTCCCCTTGCTTAAGCAAGGGGAAGGAAGCGATAGAAAAAGGGAATATGAGGTTATCAACATTAATGTTATCCTCCTTTAGCGGGGATACAATCACATTCTGGTGGTTCAGTTGATTTAGCTATATTTAGTCTACATTTAGCTGGGGTATCTTCACTTTTAGGAGCAATAAACTTCATAAGTACAACTTTAAATATGAGAACTAATGGAATGTCTTTACATAAATTACCTTTATTTGTATGGGCTATATTTATTACAGCTATTTTATTATTATTATCTTTACCTGTATTAGCCGGTATGCTTTATATTGTGCCGGCTCTAAATCTGGCTATATGCTGGGAACACTTTTTAAATGTAATAGAAAGTCAATCAGCAGGAAACTTAATTGAATTTTATTATTTAAGGATCCTCAGAGAATTTACGCCAGAGATTATCTGTTGTAATAATTTATTAATAAGTCTTGCTATCTCCCGCGTTAGCGTAAGGAGCAAAAAAAATTTTTCCCGCCTCGCCAAAAAATTTTTTGTTAACAAAAAAAAATTAGTACGCGAGAGCGAGCGACAAAAAAATGTCCGGGCAAAAAACTTTTTAAGCGATAGGGGTGATGCTAATTTTTGTAAAAATACTTCTAATTTAGATTTTGTCAATTACTTGACTGGTTTTATTGAAGGTGGAGGTTCTATATTTGTACCTCTGCTCCCGCTTAATATGGTAAAGCATCCTGCGAAGCCAGGAGAGATTATTGATACTAGTCCTCTTCTATCTTTAGGCTCTACGCTAAAAATAGAAAATTCTTTATCTCGCGTGGGCCTGCCAAAGGAGAGCTTGCCGCGCGTGGCAAGAGGTAAAAAAAAAGCTTTTTTTTTTAAAAGGGTGCTGCCTATCGGCGGTAAATATTCTAATATAAAAAATCAAAATAAGTTTCCTTCTATTAAAATAGTTTTTAATTTAAATGATTTACCTTTAGCTCTAATTATTCAAAAAAGATTAGGCTTTGGAACTATAGTTCGTAATAAAAAAATAGATGGTTATATTCTTCATATAACCGAGGAAAAAGGATTAATAACCTTAGTTAATTTATTAAATGGTAATATGAAAACATATAAAATTAATAAACTTTATTCACTTATTGATTGGTTTAATTATAAATATCCTGATTTAAATTTAACTAAACTTCCGCCGAAAGGCAGCAACGCACTGCAATGCAGCTCTAGCTCTACTGACTCTTTCAATCATGACGCTTGATTATCAGGAATGATTGATTCAAATGGTCATTTTAATGTTAGACCTATTTTGACTCCTAAATATCCTAATATTAAATGTAAATTTTATTTAAGATTTTATAAGATGGATGTTTTTAAGTATCCCTCAAACTTAAGCTGCTTAAGGAGGAAAGGGGCGGATAAAGAAAGTATAATTAAATTGTTTAGTAATATTTGTAAATATTTAGATATTGGTGCTAGTATAATTAAAGATAAAAAAAGTAAGAATTATATAAAGTTTACTATTAAATCAAAAAACGTTGATAGTAATGAAATTTTAATTAATTATTTAACTAGATATCCTCTAATGTCTAATAAGTTATTAGATTATAAAGATTGAATAATTAGTAGAAATTTTTATAAAAAATTTAAATTAGATAACTCTCTAATTCCTTATAGAAAAAAAGACTTAATATTCAAGGATGACTTGGAAAAGGAAATGATATTAGAAATGTATAATATTAAAAAAAGAAGGGATATTAATAAAAAGTTATTTAATTGGGACCATTTAAATAACTTTTATAATTTTAATCTTTAAATATGCTTTTAATTTCTCTCTAATCTCCTATGCCTAAGCATTTTCTTAATAAGAAAATTAGCCCTTAAAAATAAGGCGAACCGAGATCCGCGTACCGAAAACGCGAAGGGCGAAGGATAAGGGCAAAGGGCGAAGAGCGAAGACTTTACTACCTTACTTAGGCTAACGCTCTATCTTTATTTTTTTTCATCTTACGCTAGCGACCGCGTTTATTTTTTTTTATCTTTTGTTATTTTTTTAAAAAAAAAATTACAGCTTAGGCTGCTAAGCCAAAGCAAGGGAAGAAAAAAAAAAAATAAAAAAAAATAGAGAGAGCTAGCGCTAGGATAGAAGCTGGAGTCTAATCTAAAGATCAAATCTTAGGGAGAGCTTTAATCATAAATTATATTATTACTTAAATAATAGAGAACTTTTTTTTACTTGGAATCATTTAAATAAATTATACAACTTAGATTTTTAAGATAAATTCCCAACTTCTATGTGAATAGAAGAGTATATACTCTGCTCCTTTCGCTCTTTAATACCTAAATTTTTCCTCTTTCTCTGCGATAGCGCGATAGCGCGATAGCAGATCTTTAGATTAGATTTTTTTTTAATAAAGCGCTTTTGTCTCTCTTTTTTTTTTCCGCGTATAATTTTTTTTTTCTAAAAAAAATTCCGCATTTATTTTTTTTTCCCTTGCTTTGGCTTAGCAGCCTAAGCTGCGGGCAAAAGATAAAAAAAAAGAGAGAAAGAAAAAGAGAGACAAAAAAAAGGGGAAAAATTATAGAAAATTAAGGCCTCGCGTTGCGGAGTTAGTTTTATGATACTAGTATATATCAAGTATTTTATGGCAATTACAATGCTTCTAACTGATAGAAACTTTAATACTAGTTTCTATGACCCAGCTGGAGGTGGAGATCCTATTTTATATCAACACCTATTCTTAACAACAAATTTATACGCTATACCTGCAGTGGCTATTTCTGCGTCTAGCTTAGACAAGCCATTCCGCTTTAATATTTTCTATATGTTATATAATAAACAATATCCTAATGTAGAAGCACCTAGTCAACCATTTTTAGAATGGCTAATAGGTTTTACGGAAGGGGACGGTAGCTTCACAATAAACAGTCGTGGTTCTAGTATATTTATTATAACACAAAAAAGTGAGGACAAGCAAGTTCTTGAATACATAAAACGTAACCTAGGGTTCGGTCGTGTTATAAAACAAGGATCTTATACCAGCCGATTTATAGTTGAGGATATTGTCAATGTAAGACTAATAGTTGCTTTATTCAATGGTAATTTAGTATTTCCTCTTAGACAAGCTAAGTTTTCTCTATTTCTTGAAGCCTTTAACAAACGATCACGAGATCAAGTAATAGAGTTTATACCTTCACTGGTAATTCCTACACTTAACGATTTTTGGTTATCTGGTATTACTGACGCTGAAGGCTGCTTCACTAGCTCATTTTTAGGGAATTCGAATGCTTATCGTTTCCGATTTCTTTTAGCACAATTAGGGGAAATTAATTTATTAGTACTTAACCATATAACTACACTTATTGGAGGTACAGTACGTCCTCACTCTAAAAATGGAGTTTATGAATTAACAATTAATGGAGTTCGTAGCATGGAACGGGTGTTTAAATATTTTGACACTCATTCGTTGTATTCTAAAAAGGCTAAATCCTATTTAGTCTGGCGAGAAATTCACGTTGCTATTTGTAAGGGAGAACATCTATCACCAGAATTACGAACAAAATTGAAAATTAAAGCAGCCACAATTAATGGTATAAAATAGCGTATCCCAACGGGAATAAAGAATGTGGTTCAATGTAATCTCCTAATGTTTATTCGTTTATTTTTTTAAATAAATGAATAGATATTAAATATAAAAACATATTTATTCTTATTTTTAAGCAAAATTAAAAATATCCTATTTTTGTTTTTCTCTTTAATTTTTTTCTTTTGTTATTTTTTTAAAAAAAAAATTACAGCTTAGGCTGCTAAGCAAAAGCAAGGGAATATTATTACCGCGTTTATTTTTTTTTTCTCGCTAGCGAACGCTAGCGGAAGAAAAAAAAAAATAAAAAGAGAAAAACAAAATTTAGTACGCGCTAATTTTTTTTTTGTTAAAAAAAAAATTTAGCGGTAAAAAAAAAAACAAAAATTACCGCTAGCGATCGCTAGCCTGAATATTTCTCTTTTTCCCTTAGAAAAAAAAAATAAACGCGAGCGTTAGCGAGTAATAATATAACTTAATTTTTTTTATAAAAAAAAATTAGTTTATTTTTTTTTTTTCTTCCGCTAGCGTTCGTCTACTAAATTTTTTTATAAAAAAAAAATTAAGTAGTCGCTAGCGCAGAAAAAAAAAGAACCAAAATTAGCAAAGCGAAAAAGGTACTTTTTTTTTTAAAAAGAATTGCCGCATACCAAAGTAAAAAAAAAAGAATAAAACACAAAATAAATGGAGACAAGTTGTGAAACTCTAATAGGCAGGTGTAATCAATTAATTGCGAAATAAAGACCTGTTAGAGTAAATATTTTATATACCACTATTCTAGTCCATACTTTATAATGCTGTGCAATATTTAGATAGAAACAGCCTTGCCTAAGGCTAGACTTAAAAAAAAAAAAAAGAAAAAAAGATAATTCTTTTTTTTTTCAATAAAGGGCAATAGTATGCTTACCCCGACAGGCGTAAGGCTTAATAATTATAAAAAATATTAAGTGGCAATACAAGTGAAAACGGTCAACGTATACTCATACCAAGACCGTCGGTAATCTAAATTATCGCTACAGACTGGGTCACTTGTGGCTATCTGCAAAGATGCTTAATGTACAGTCGATTCCTTATAGTTAATCGCTTCACAAGGCTACTGTGCTCTTTATGATATTATTCAGTAGTACCTGGTACCAAGAGAGAGTCAATAAATAGAAATCTTGGTATTTAAGGAATGGGTTCTTTGGTCAAATATGGCCCGATTCAATCAATATGAATATGAACTACGCTATATGCTGGAAATGTCTTTTTCCAATCATGATTACTTCGAACATAAGAGGTTTAGTTAATAAATCCCGATCAAGTAAAAATATCATGATTGAGACACAATCAGCAGGTAACCAACGACACGATAGTAGTCTAGTAGGAACCTCAGAGACTACACGCGTAGCACCTTATTCCAAATCTTTTTGTGAATGGCTAGGAGGTTTAATTGATGGTGATGGGAGTTTACAAGTAAGTAATAAAGGATATACTTCTTTAGAAATTACTATGGGACTTGAAGATCTATATTGTTTATGTTATATTCAAGATAAATTAGGAGGAAATATAAAAATGCGTTCCGGAGCTAAAGCTTATCGTTATAGATTACATAATAAACAAGGTATGATCAATCTTATCAATTGTATTAATGGCCATATTAGACACAGTTCACGTCTTCAACAATTACATAGGGTTTGTCTAAAACTTGAAATTCCTGTTATTTACCCTAAAAAATTAGATAAAGAATCTAGCTGGTTTGCTGGTTTCTTTGATGCTGATGGTACTATTACAATGACTTTGAAAAACAACCATCCTCAACTAAGTATAAGGGTTGTAAATAAATTATTACAAGATGTACAATATTATAAAGATGTATTTGGTGGTAATATATATTTTGATAGTGCTCAAAATGGTTATTATCAATGGTCTATTCAAAGCCAGGAAGATATATTAAAAATGTTTAATTATTTTAAACATAATACTTGTCGAAGTCATAAATCACAAAGATTATTTCTTATTAAAGATTATTTTACTTTACGGAAATTAAAAGCTTTTAAAGCTGATAGTATTCACCATAAAGCTTGATTAGATTTTTTAGGGAAATGGAATAAGTTGAAGATATAGTCCTTTTCTTCTAATATTTTAATTAAAAAATATATTTTTTATTTAAAGCTGCCCTTCTATTTTAGCTTAGCGTTATTTTTATTTTGCTGCCTGTGCTTAGCTAAAGTTTGTACACGGTTTATTATTACAGCTTTTTTTATCTCTACTATCTTAAAAAAACTAAAGAGAGAGGATAAAAAAAAATAAGGCAGCAATATTTCATATAATATTACATAATAACACTGTCTAAACAAGGACATTAAAAAGAAGAAAGCATCCAGAGGTTTACATATTAATTATCCCAGGTTTTGGTATTGTTAGTCATATCGTATCTACATTCTCAGGAAAACCTATTTTTGGTCAATATGGCCCTAAATATTTATTAAATATTTTGAAGCTTGCTGTATGCAGGAAAGTAAGAAATTTAAAGAAACAAAATACTATACTTGTAAGTCACCTTTTTTCTAATAATATTTATAAGCTAAATACAAATCTAGAACTTAGAAATATGGAAATAAAAACTCAAAGTAATAATTCTAAACTAGATAAAGGTGCCAGTATATCTACTGAAATACACAATTTAGTAGTCAAAAGAACGATTCTAAATAATCTAATGATGGTAAAAATTTTTGTTTCGTCTTATAACCCGCAGATAACCAAAGCACGTATAATTAATTTAATCTTTAATTTATACAAATCCAATATTATTAGATATAGCGGATTAAGCATGTGAGTAGGAATTTCAGAGGCCATACGCAAGCTATCTTTCAAATTATTTGTTCCTAGTAACAATTCCTTTTTATATTTAACTTTTTATTTTATTATAGTATTTCTTAAAACAACATTTCTAAAATTTTTATCTTATAATTTAAACTACCGAAGCTTTTCAACACACCAAGAAAACCCTGAACAAGATTATATCTCTCACGTCTCGCCTTCGGCGCTCGACGCTCACCAACCTAAAGACACAGAAACTCGAGATCCCAAATTTAATCAATGGTTAGCCGGACTAATCGATGGAGATGGGTGTTTTTTATTAAGTAAAAAAGGTTATGCGAGTTTAGAAATAGTCAGTCATATTCGAGATAAAAATTGTTTATTCCAAATAAAACAGAAATTTGGTGGCTCTGTTAAAGTCAGGGCTAATCTCAACCATTTAAGGTATAGATTACACCATAAAAAGGGGCTGATTACTTTAATTAATGCAGTGAATGGAGAAATTAGAAACCCTGTAAGATTACTGCAATTAAATAAAATATGTGAAAAATATAATATTTTAGTTAAATATCCCAGTCCTTTAACTTATTACAATGCTTGGTTATCCGGTTTTTTTGACTCGGATGGTAGCATCTATTTAAATTTAGTTTCTTCTCAAGTTTTTATAACTGCTTCTCAAAAAAATAGATTTTTGTTAGATATGTTATGCGAGCTATATGGAGGTACGGTTTATATTGAAAAAATTAGTTATAAATGGTCAGTTTTTAAAAAAGAAGAGATTATTAATTTAATAAAATATTTTAAAGTTTGCCCTTGTAGATCTAGTAAATTGAATAGAATTAAGGCTCTTAATAAATATTTTGAACTTAGAAGTCTTAAAGCACATTTAGCAGGAGAAACTACAATATTAGGTAAAGCTTGGAAGATTTTTCTAATAAGATGGAATAAATGGGAACAAACAGAAGGATAATGAGATGGTCCACGTACAAAAGTTACAATTTTTAATAGCTTTTGTATTAAGTATATTGGAATGGTTTATGCTATGTTTTCAATCGGAATTTTAGGATTCTTAGTTTGGAGCCATCACATGTTCTCAGTTGGTTTAGATGTGGATAAAGTTGTGTCCACAGAACTTCACTCTATTTGTAGTGAAAGGGAAAAAATCTTGCTATATGCTGGAAACTCCTGTTTAAGTAGTCCACTCGTATTTATTACGTTAGGAAAAATCTACTTAAAAAAAACAATTTGACCTTTTGCCTGTGAACAAAGACAAAACTCAAATGCTAAGGCAGGACAATCAGCAGGAAACTTCTCTGCAATTAGTACAAAAGCTACGGCTAGTGCTAAAAATACTTATAATAGTTATATTAATTTACCTAAAATTTCGGAACATGTTCCTAAACATAATTCTAATCTTAATGATAAAGATTTTGGCTACTTTTTAGCGGGTCTAATAGAAGGAGATGGTTGGTTCGGTTTTAATAATTTACATATAATTTTCTCTGAGAGAGATATAGCTTTAGCTTATTTAATTAAAAAAAGAATAGGTTCAGGAAATGTTTATCAAATAAAGGATAAAAAAGCTGTCAGATACATTTGTAAAGATAAAAAAGGATTATCAATTATTTTATCTCTAATTAATGGTAAACTTGTAAGTAGGTTTAAATATGAACAGTTAATAAAACATAATTATAATAAAACTTTTGATTGTGATATTTTACCTCCATTAAATTATATTTCGTTGGATAACTTTTGGTTAGCAGGTTTTAGTCAAGCTGATGGTTGTTTTCACATTAGTTTAGTTAAGAGTAAAACACATAAAGTAGGTATAAGTGTTAGATTAGAATTTTCAATTAAACAAAATGATGAAATACCTTTAAAACTTTTATATTCTTTATTAAATATGGGTAATCTTTCTCAATATAGTAGTGGAATTTGGTGTTTTAAGAGTTCTGGTTATAAAACTTCAGCATTATTAATTGATTACTTTGATTCATTTAACTTATTTGGAGGTAAATATGTAGATTTCTTAAAATTTAGAAAAGTATACATTATGATTACTGAAGGAAAACATTTAGAAAAAAAAGGAATTAATAAAATTATAAGTATTAGTAGAAAAGGATCCTCAGAGACAAGCACGCAAGAAGTTTAAACTGCGTTACCCTTTAAAAAAAATATATTTTTTTTAAGTATCCTGGTTCTTAATTATATTCCCTAATATGCTTATGCTTTCATTGTCTTTGGTTCTTATTTATATTCCCCCTGCCTAGCTTATGCTAGACCTCAAAGATCAGGGGCAAAGGTAAAATAAGAATATAAACTAGCTCTGAAAAATATTTAAATATTTTTTTTTAAAGGGACGTTGTAAGTCCTTATTTCTATTCTCCTTTTTACTTTTATATTCTTATTTGAATATAAATAAGAATGGTCAGGAGCAAATAGGAAATCAGAATAGAAACATAGGCAAAAGGGTTATAAAAAAAGAATTTCTTTTTTTGCTCTCAGATAAAAAGCGGCTAAAAAAAAAGATTAATCTTTTTTTTTAAGGGGTTGTAATATACACTACTCTTCTGCTCTAGCATCCCCCGCTTTTCTATCGCCCTTACCTTAAAAAAATTTTTTTTTTAACGACTAGGCAAAGGGCAAAGCGGGAGAAAAAGTTGCAATCGCAAAGCAAGGGTAGTTATATAAATATACTTTAAAAAAAAAGTAGGTTTTTTTAACCCCTGATCTTTGAGACTAACTTCGTTAAGGTAACTTATTAGGAAATATAAACAAGGGTGGCTACGGTTAATAGATTAAACTAAGATACTGTCCAATTTTTTTTTTGACAAGAGCATACTTTACAGCCGCTACGTGCGCCATCTCATTATATAAGCCGTTAAGGGTAAATCCTTCATCGAAATCCTTTTCTAATACAATTATTGAAAATAAAAATTTTTTCGCAAGCGCGATAAGTACAAAAAACAATACTTATTATTGTAAGCAAATAACTTTATGGAATAAGCAAATTGGTATTAATACTACGTCTTTTAAAACCAGATTATCTAAAACTGATAAAAGTCTTATTATATTAACTCCCAGAGTTGAGAGTATAATAATAGGTTTAATATTATCAGATGCATGGTTACAAAAAAGAGGTTTTTGGAATACTAGAATAGGGTTTAAACAATCTATTGACAATTTTCCTTATTTATGGTACATTTTTTCAGAACTTAGTTATCTTTGCTCTAGTTTCCCGATGTTAGCTAAAACTATCACGAGAGGAAAAGTCTTTTACAGCGTTTACTTACAAACTAGACAATTAGCTTGTTTAAATGAAATATTTAGTTTATTTTATTCAAATAGCGCCTTGCGAGAAAATTACTTAGATAAGCAAGTAAAATTAATAAAAAAAGATTTATTTTTTTATATGGACTATATAGTCTTAGCTAATTGGATAATGGGAGACGGAAGTAAAAGAGCGAAAGGCTTAGTTTTATGCACTGATGGTTTCACTTTGCAAGATGTTGTATTATTAGTTAATATTTTAATTATTAAATTTGATATTAATCCTACAATACAAAAGGAAAAAAAGTACTTTAGAATTTATATTAATGAAAAAAGTTTATTGAAAATTAAACCTTTTATTCTTCCTTATTTTGTAGATCATTTTTTATATAAAATTGATTAGCGATGTAAAGCATTGAACTTAGGCAGTAAAGGCTAACTTTACGCTGACAACAGCATGTTCAAAAAGGGAGTTTAAACTAGCCTCGTAAGCCTACTTATGCAAAGCTACGAAGGTAAAGTTATTTCGCTCTCGAGCTACGATCCCTAAGGCTAGGTTGACGAACCCTTAAAAATATTTCTAATTAAAATTGGAGTTTAGAAGTAGCGGACTAAACTATGAAAGGATCAATTTAGAATATAGGGGGCCTAAGGGGATATACATGCGGCTTTTATAAGAATTTGGGATCACCTGATACTCGAAAGGTTGAGGTGACGGAGTTTCCGTATTAGAATTTATTAAACACTTATTTGTTACCATCTCCTTTTGTATAATTAAAGCGGGCTTTTACATGCGTAGCTGCTAACGTTTATATTTATATTAGATAAAATCCAATAGTTTTCATTAGACTGCGGATAAAAATAGCTAGACAGCTGCCGTGTAAATAATATTAGTTGTCGCTGCGCAAGAAAACTAGTTTTTTTTTCCTTTGTCTTGCAGAGCAACAAAGGCGAATAAAAATAAAAAAATTTTTTGCTAGCTTAGCGTAATTACTTAAGGTAAGATGTTGCTAATTTATAAACAGTTTAAATTATTTGAAGGGAAACAGAAGAAAAAGATTTTCGCTGGTCACGCTAGGGCAGCGAAAGTGAATTTCTTTGGAAAGCCGTATGATGGGAAACTATCACGTACGGTTTGGGAAAGGATTTTTGATTAATTACTACTTGTCATTTGCAATAGCTATTTTTC
The DNA here is from genome assembly GCF_017499595.1 of Psilocybe cubensis. Taxonomy (NCBI): domain Eukaryota; kingdom Fungi; phylum Basidiomycota; class Agaricomycetes; order Agaricales; family Agrocybaceae; genus Psilocybe; species Psilocybe cubensis. The sequence continues at coordinate 135,130 of NW_025952838.1, forward strand.
CGTCATTTTTGCTTTATATTTGCTTAAATATGTAGGCTAAAAAGTAAAGGAGAATCTAAGGTAAAACAGTTGTAGGGGTCAATCTTCTATTTCACTATGGTTATTGCTGTACCTACGGGAATTAAAATCTGGGCGACCGTTCGAGTGTATGCGGAATTGTTGACTTTAAAACTAAAGACAAACAGCGAAGAGGAATTTGCTGAAGACCGTAGTGCTTACCTCGATGCAGTGATGCTAGAGGGACAACAGCCTGCACTAAAAAGAGTCATGAGGACACAAACTGACGCAAATAATATTTGCTGGTCCAAGATAGACTTCATGGTCATCGGATGATTAAGGATGAGGTTGAATTACCAAAACTCAAGTAATTTCGGGAGTGATCACGCCCGCCTATGGTTTCAGTTACTACATAGGCATCTTAGTGACTTGAAGGTGAAAATTTACTTCAAAGGCAATTCCATAACTAAGACGTTACTAATCGCATTTAGGACAGGTTACAAAAGAGTCTCCTTATTCATCAATTCAAGAGTCGCATATGCTACCGGTGAAGTCTCCTTTTCGGCCCCCAAAGGTCAGAAGGGAGATGGCAGAGGGTTCGTAGTACCAACCTTGCAAGTTGGAAAGGGACCTAAATACTTAGCTAGGTTTACACCTTCTAGGTCATATTCTACTAGCAGCGGAACGAAGAGTCTGGCGCCTGTACAGGAGCAACCGGTTATACCAAAAGGACTACGAATTCTAGCTAAACATTGGCAAGTTTGCTATTCTACCCCAGACAGAGTTTTCTACGATCTGAGAGGTATACTAAAACAAGAATCTATTTGGTTTACAGCTTATTTGAAGTTGAAAAACAACAAAGGAGCCAACACCCAAGGACCAGATGAGGATATCATTGACTCATTAACGAAAAAGAGAATCTTAGAACTTAGAGAGGCAGTCCTAAATAATAAGCTTTCTTGGATCGGAGTGAGAGAAATCATGATACCCAAAGCTGGAAAGCCCGGAAAATTCAGACCTTTAGGTATACCATCGATCAACGATAGACTTGTTCAAGAAGTTATCCGTACTATTATGGAACCTATTTACGAACTTAACTTTAGTAAACTTTCACATGGTTTTAGACCCAATAGAAGTTGTCATACAGCTTTGAAATGGATAAACACCAATATGAAAGACTCCGTATGGTTCATAGAAGGAGATATCAAAGGGTATTTTCCTTCCATTGACCACGATATTCTTATGAAGATCATTGAAAGAAAAATTCAAGATCCTACTATTTTAAAACTTATACGTTCTGGTCTTAAAGCCAAAGTTTTCCAAAAGGATAACAAATCTTATACACCAGAAGTAGGTACCCCACAGGGAGGTATACTAAGCCCTTTACTTTCTAATATCTATCTTAATGAACTAGATCAATTTGTAGAAAAACTAAGCAAAGAATATCAAGGTGATGTGAAACCTGGAAACAGAAAGAAAAATCCCCAAGCTAATAAATTACTTAGAATTGGAAATAAAACCTTATACTACAAAATGAAAATCCCTAGTCGTATCCCTAACGAAATCGGCTACAGAAATTGTAAATATACAAGATATGCTGACGATTTTGTTATTGGTGTGCTTGGACCTAGAGAATTAGCCGTAGAAATCAGAGACAAGGTGAAAGATTTCCTTAAAAACGAACTAAAACTAGAGCTTAGTTTAGAAAAGACCAAAATTACACATGTAACTAAAGGTATAGAATTTCTAGGCTATATTTTCGGAAGAAGACAACTTTTCATTAAGCAAACCTATTGGGGACGTGTTGTTTCTCGAAAGATGACGATACCTACTCTGGATGTTAACATGAAAAGAGTTATAGATCGATTAGCCGAAGCAGGTTTCTGTGACGGAAGTGGAAATCCAATACCTGCTTTCCGATATCTTAGACTACCACAATCAGAAACCAATGTTAAAGTAAATTATATTTTAAGAGGTCTTAGTGAATGGTGGTCTATAGCAGGAAATCGTAAAGCTGCCGTAGCTAGAGTGGCTTATATTATAAGATACTCTATAGCTAAAGTATATGCTGCAAAATTTAAGTTAAAAACTGTAGCTGCAGTCTTTAAAGTGGGAGGTAACAATCTAAGTAAGCCTATAGGAGTTAGAGTTAAATCAGTGGTAGGTGCAGATGAAGTAAATACACCTCAAGGTAATAAAAAGGAGCTTAAGGGTATACTTTTCGACAGATACTATAAAATTCCTAAACCTAAACCTAGTAAACTAAGCCCTAATATGATGCCCGAATACATGAAGGCGTTAGCTAAGGGAGATAACTTAGAAGACTTTGTGAAGAGGATATGGAATTCTAAAGCATCTAATGCAAAGAACCCCTTAGCTTCTACTGCTTGGAGACTGGCTAAAACTATCTCTAGTCAAGGTGCAAGCTGTGCAATCTGTGGATCCAATGAAAATGTGCAGATGCATCATGTTAGAGCCTTAAAGGATATAGCTGATTCTAAGAATGCTGTTCATAAACACATGATAGCGATCGAAAGAAGACAGATACCAGTATGTAGAGAACATCATCTGGGACTTCATGGTGGTAATTGGTCTAACAAACCTAGCAAATTTTCTTCTGAAATCAAGTAGGGTTGGAGAGCCGTGTGATGGGTAACTATCTTGCACGGTTCGGTGGGAGCTCGGGCTTCATTCATCTAGACTGATATGATATCAGTGATGACTGACAGTTCCGTTCGACCCAATTCAGTTGGTTAGCAACATTATATGGTGGTTCTTTAAAATATAATACTCCTTTATTATTTGTATTAGGATTCCTGGCTTTATTCACTATAGGTGGATTAACAGGAGTTGTTTTATCTAATGCTTCATTAGATATTGCTTTCCACGATACTTACTATGTTGTAGCTCAACTGGAAAAGGGCCTAAATAGTATCTCTTCTTTAAATTACTATTTTGCAACTGACTATATGCTGGGAACTATATTATTTGTGTATTGTTTACTATTTATTAATACGTTTTATCTTTCAAAATTAGATGGTAGTAGGAATAATAATCTTTTAAATAGTCAAAATAATGATACTACAATAAGTTATATACGACTTTTCCCTAATTTTTTTGTTTTTAACTTTGGCTCGATTGTACTTGGGCAAAGGCAAAGGCAAAGGCAAAGGAATAGGCTAAGGCGAGAACTTATTAATATACAATCAGCAGAAAACTGAAAAGGATTCTCAGAGACTGTACGTCAGTTACCGGAGAATGAAGATTCTAAATTTTGGAATTGATTTGCAGGAATAATAGATGGTGATGGGAATTTTGATATTAGAGTAAATTCCAGTAATAATGAAAGAGTTCTAAAACAAATTAGAATTAAATTACATAACAGGGATATTAGAATATTAAAACGTATTCAAGATTATTTGCATATGGGTAGAATTAGAGCTGATAAAAATAAGCCTTATTCTATATATATAGTCTCAAGTAAAGAAAATATGATGTATATTCTTAAAAATTTAAATGGCTTAATTAGAATTAAAGTACCAGGTTTTAAAGAAGCTTGTAAATTATACAATATAACTTATATTGAACCTAATTATAAGATAAAATTATATGATCCATATTTTTCAGGCCTAGTAGATACTGACGGAACTATAGTTTTTAATTATGCTGGAAATAGAATAGAATGTAATTTAGAATTTCAATATAATGAATATACATCTAAATTAAATTTTGATAGTACTATATTAAACTGTAAACCAACTATTCTAATACGTAAAAAATCTTCTAATAAAGGAGCCTCTAAAGACTATACCTCTATTTCAATTAAATTTCAAAATGTTAATAGTATGCTATTTATCTATGATTATTTTATGAAAAATAGATTATATTGTGATATAAAATTCTATAGGGTAAGTAAAATTAAACCTTTTATAGAAATTAGAAAATATAAATCGTCTCCTAAAGATAGTTTAGAACATAAAATATATTCAGACTTTATAATAGATTGGATAAAATATGAGAATCCACTATGGTATAAAGTTCCTTTTGTTAGAAAATATCTAATAAAATAGGGTTAATAGTAGACTATTACAGGTAAAGAGACAGTCCAAATTTTATACTTCAAGTATATTTTTGCATTTCCATTATGTATTATCTATGGGTGCTGTTTTTGCCTTATTTGCAGGTTTCTATTATTGGACACCTAAAATTGTAGGTAGAAATATTAACGATTTATTAGGTAAAATTCACTTCTGGACTCTATTCATTGGGGTTAGAGAAATAGTTCAGATTTGTATTTACTTAATTTCATACTTCTCTATTAGATTGTTAAGCAACCCTATTTCTTTAAATGAAATAATAAATAGAGATGTAAAGGATACAGAAGATAACGATATTGATAATGATACTTTAGATAATAAGTTAAATAGTTTGCCTACACCTAAATCACCTAATCCTAATAAAGGTAAAAATAAACTAATATTCGAAAAATTAAATAATATTAAAGCAGAAGCTAAGTTTATAGATCTTAAAGAATCTAAATTAGATATTCTATTGAATACTAAAGATAAAGCTGGTGTTTATATGTTTTTTAATTTAACGAATGGTAACTGTTATATAGGCAGTAGTGTAAATTTAGGTAGAAGGTTTAGAATACATATGAGTAGTGTTAATTCAGTAAAATTACCTTTGCCTTTAGCCATTAATAAGTATGGTCCTAATAATTTTGTATTCTTAATTTTACAGTATTGTGATAGTAAAGTAGATATCTGTTTAGGTTTAGAACAACATTACATTGATTTATACAAACCTAAGTATAATATATTAAAATTAGCAGGTTCTTCTCAAGGATTTAAACATTCTCCTGAAACTATAGCTAAATTAAAAGAAATGTATACTGATAAATTACATCCAAGATTCAATACTAAAGTATCTGAACAACAAAAGTTGTTAACTAGTTTAGCTTTAAAAACTTACTTACTTGAAAAAGGTCATCAATTTAAAGGTAAAAAAGGTGAATTAGCACCACAATATGGCATAGGAGGAACAAAAATAATTATGAAAAGTGAAAATGGAGAAGTACTATCATTTCCTTCAATTAATGCTACTAGACAACATTTTAGAGTTAGATTTTCTACTATTTCTTTAAATGTTAACCAAAATAAACCTATTTTAATTAAAGGACTTAAATGGTTTGTACACTCTGAAAATTAACTATATCTCCTGTTTACTGGCTAAGGTCACATTATATTCACTGCCAGCTAAGGCAGCTATAACTAGAATTTGCCTAGCCCTAAGATGTGTTAGAGAAGTTAATATGATTAGCCCCCAAATATTTAATATTTGTAAACAACATTCTATATGCTAGAAACTCCTAAAGCTTAGTCTACCGTAAATTCGGTAAAAATGATGTAAGATGTTACAATGGACAATTAGCAGGAAACCAAATTGTATATCCAATGCTAGAGTAGGATCCTCAGAGACTACACGAATGTGATTTTTATTAGCTAGTTCAGTTTTGGCTTCTTCATCTTGATAAGCCGAAGGCAGCAACTACAACTAAAAATTAAGAAATAGTCCAACCTTATTAGAAATATTAAGGATAAATTGTAATTTAACTTTCTTCCCTCAACACTTCTTAGGATTGGCCGGTATGTTAAATTTTAATGTAATTTGTTTTTGTCTAGGCGAAGCCTTTAACTTTCTTACGATAGACAATAATTTAGTTTTTATTAGTTTGTTGGCTAAGGCAACTGCAACTTTAGTTTGATTGCCTTCCTCTGCTCGCAGTAATTTTTTTTTTTTCTTTTGCCCGCAGCTTTCGCGTACGCGAGTGCTAAGCAAAAGCAAGGGTAGTAAAAAAAAAATAACTGCCTAAGCAGGCAAGAGTAAAACCTTATGGTCCTCATATTTTACCTAAGTTTTTAAGTAAACCTATTAGAGTTTACATGCCAAATTTAGATATAAATCTTGTAGGTATAGAAAATAAAAATTGTACAGTAATTTATCAATGGGTTAATTTAATCAATGGTAAAATATATATAGGAAGTGCTTGGAAAGGCTCTGAAAGGTTATTATCTTATTGGAGAGCGAGTACTTTAAAAAGAAATTTTCCTATTTATAGAAGTATAACATATTATACACATAATAATTTTGCTTTAGCAATATTAGAAGATTTGGGTAAAACGGGGTCAGTTACCAAAGAACATATGTTATCTAGAGAACAACATTATCTAGATACTATTTTTAAATTTGACCCTTGCTTTTGCGATTGCAAATGCAAGAGCAGAAGTAAAGATATAATCATGAATAACTCCCCAACTGCCGGAACGACTTTAGGTTTTAAGCATAAACCTGAATTTGGGTTAAATAGATCAGGCTCTCTAAATCCTATGTCAGGAAAACCCTTTTCTAGTGAATTTCTAGCTATGCAGAAAAAAAAATAAAACTGGAATTAACAACCCTAATTACGGTAAGAAAAAATCAACTTTAACACTAAATAAAATTACTAAACTTGTTTATGTCTATAATTCAAAAGATTTATCTCTCTTAGGTACTTATTCTACTGTTGAATGCTCTAAAGCCTTTAAAATGGGTAAAGACACTTTACAGAAATATATTTTTGTCCCTTTGCCCAGCCAAAGGCAAGGGGGGGGGGTAAAACTTATAAAGACAAATTATTTACTAGAACTATATTACATTAAAAAATATCCATGCCTCTTTAAGTTATTTAAACTTAATAGAAAATTGGGTGAATTGCAAGGACAACTTTATAAAAATAAAGTCAATTTGCAGCGAAGTTTATATCGGTATAATTAAATATGTTTAATTTGATATAAAAACGTTCAACGACTAACAGGTGAGTAGTACTAAACAATAATCCTGTACTGTTTTTATTTAAACAGTAGCGCCCAATCAGTTTGTAATAGGCAGCATCGCCGTTATTTCAAATTGAAAGACATAGTCTTAACTTAACTGTGAAGTTAAGAGTTTAGATATTAAATAAATATCTAAGATTAACACAATTGATGCCAAGAAGAATACCGGATTATCCAGATGCTTTTAGTGGTTGGAATGTTGTATCTAGTTTCGGTTCTTTAATATCAGTTATTGCTACTTTATTATTTGGTTATATAATTTATGATATTTTTGCTAATGAAAAAGTAAGTAATAATAACCCTTGGGAAAATATACCTTATTTTACTAGTCTAAATGAATATAATAATAATGATAAACCGAATAATACACTAGAATGGACATTAGCTAGTCCTATACCATTCCATGCCTTTAAAATGTTACCTATACAATCTTAAACTATTTTCCGCCGAAGGGCAATGCTCCAATAATGGAGAATTCCTTATATTACTGAAAACAAATTTAAATTAAAAAAACTTTTTTGTGTATAGGCCTAGGCAAAAAGTTTTTTTTTAGTAACTAGCCTAACTTTAACCTAACCTCCTCCATTATTTATAACTTTAGGGCCTGCAGCTGAACCTCCTTAGAGGAGGATAGTTGTTCTATCTTTCTTTAGACTTTATTACTCGCCCCTAAAAAGCGAGATGGTTTAAGAAAGGTAATAGGCTACTCTCTACCCTCCCATCGCTATTTTTTTTTAAGCGCTTGCTTAATTTTTAGGTATCTGCCATTGCTTATTTTTTTTAATAACTGCTTAAACAGGTCCGATAATAAGAAAAAAAAAAATTTTTTTTTTCTAATCTAATCTCAGAGAGATAGACCGCCAGCCTAAATTTCTCTCGGTAGTGGCTACCTATCGCTAATTTTTATTTTTTAATAAAGCGCTAGCGATAAAAGAAAATGCCTTAAAAAAAAAAGTACTTTTTTTAGAAAAAAAAAATAACCCATAGCAGAGACACACACAAAATAGCGCTTTCGGTTCTCTAACGCGGTTCTCGCTATTATAGAGGGTTTGCGGTTAGGAGAGGGAGGGATAGTAAACCTTAATAATAAAAATTAAATATGTATTTAACCTTTAATTAGCAAGGTAAACTAATAAAATTTATAAAGAAATAACGAGGCAAACAAGGAAGGGAGGCCAAAAATTAGGAGTGACCCTGATAATAGAAAGAAGGTATTATAGCCCCCCCCCCCACCTAGATTACTTCCCTTTCTATCAATCCTTTGCTGAACTTTTTTTTTTCTAATAAATAACAGCAAACTCCTTAACCCTTCCCATTTTCCTTGCTCTTTGCCTTTGCTTTTTCCCTTTTTTTGTACTAGGTACAAAAAAATTAAGGACTCCTTATTTTTTTTTTTAAATAAGGGGACAAAGTTAAAAGCAAAGGTTAACAGGGGCTAAAGAGTAAGGGTGATAGATGTAGAGGTTAAAAATAAAACATCCCCCCCCCCTAACTCTAAGCCACCTATCCTTTGCTATAAAGCAATAGCTAATTAAGTAACCTTTTCTTTATAGCAATAAAGGTTATTCACTATTTTTATTATTAAAAAAAATTAACACCGATTTTTTTTTTGTAAAAAAAAAAATAGAAAAAAAGTACTTTTTTTTAGTGGCGGGACTTATTTAATCTATTATAATAAGAAGTAAGTAACTAAATAGAATTAGGCCTAAGGTAAGGTAAGCTGTAAAGTTCGAGTATTAAGTGGGATAGTTTATTTTTTTTTAGGCATTTTTTTTTTCTTAGCTAGAATAATCAAAGCTTTTTAATTTAATAAATCCTGCTATAAGTTCCTTATTTTGTTTAATATTTTTAATCTTAAAAGTAAATCAAGCGCAGCAATATAATAATTAACTTATTAAGTTAATTTACTAGCTAATCTGCGTTATACTTAGGTATATTCTATAAGTTAAAAGTTAATCAACGCCTCTCTCCCTTGGAGGCAAAGCTAACAGCGCAGCATAATTAATGCAGCGTTTATATTTTAATAAATAATAAGAATAAGAGGACAGATAAAAGTATCGATGACAATTTAGTAATAACATTAAAAAATAATTGAAAGTAATTTAAAGGGGTTATTAAGGAACAAAAAAGCAAATTTATAAAAAAGGAAGTAATAACTAAATGCTTATAGTTACCTATTATATATATATAATTTTATATATCTTAGTCTAAACTAAAAAATATAATAAGCGATCCTAAGGTAAATCTTTTTAAAAAATACTTCCTGAAGTAAAACATTTTATTAAGGAAAGGAAAGGAAATCAACCGAGACTCCGAAAGTAATGGCGAGTGAAATCGGATTAGCCATTAAAGATATTAGTAGATAATTGTATTTGATTTCGAATACAACTTATAATTTGAATTCATATTAAATTATAGTTTAAATCTTAATCTTCTTGTCTTATTTTTATTTTTAATATTAAAAATAAGATTATTACCGCTTATTTTTTTTTTATATTCCCTTGCTTTGGCTTAGCAGCCTAAGCTGTAATTTTTTTTTTAAAAAAATAACAAAAGAAAAAAAATTAGCCGCGTTTTATTTTTATTTTTTCCGCTTAAAAAAAGCGGTAAATAAAAATTAGAGAAATAAGATAATTCATGTAATTTAATACAATATAAGGTATACTAGTCCTGTAGAATTATAAATATTATACTAAATTTTAAATAAAAAGTACGATGAGAGTTAACTTGTCGGAATATAGGGGAACCATCCTCTAAGGCTAAGTATTATAAATTTAGCAATAGCGCAAAGTACTGTAAAGGAAAAATTTGAAAAGCAGGTAGCCTACTAAAGATATCCCTTTTATAATGTAATTATATTTGTAAATTGTATATATAAACATTATATATTATATATTTTATATTATTTTACCTAGTAACTTTATCTAAAATCAAAGCTAAAGGCCTCAAAGGAGATATAAAGTATTTATAGGTTTATTGTATATTGATCTAGTTTTTAATTAATATTTCTACTAAAATACGTTGTTATTCTGCAATAATAGCGTTGCTGCGCTAGCAACTAGAGCTAGTTGCTAGCGCAGCTGCGGGTTTACTTGCAATAAGTATTAGTATTAATAGGTGTGCTTATCCCTAATGCGACTCTAAAAGAAAAATATTTTTTTTATAAATAGTAAATAAAGGAGGGAACACCTTAACTAAATTAAAAAATTTACTATATAATAAGTTATAATAAATATAAGTGAAATAGAACGTGAATTAGTAACTCTATAAGCAGTCGAAATCTTACTTTAAAAAAAAAAAGTAATAAAGATAACGGCGTACCTTTTGCATAATGGGTCAGCAAGTTAATAGGAGTAGCAAGGATAAAACCTTAGCGAAAGCGACTGAACTAAAAAAAGTGTTGGGTAAGTTACTTCTATTAGACCCGAAGCCAGGTGATCTTACCAAGACCAGATTATAATGGATCGAACGGTTGAATGTTGCATAATTCTCCGAAGAGTTTTGGTAAGCGGTAGCATTTTGCCGCTTTGAAAAGTGATTTTCATAAAAAATCTAGCTCATAACGGTGGAATCTAAGGATAAAATTTATCTATGACAATACCGTGGGAAGTTGTATCATTGTAGAAACAAATATTCTATGGTTTAATTAACTATAGCTTTGATATTAACCCCGTAACGACTTTAATTGAAAAATTAAGGCCTTTAACTAAGCCTCTGCATATTTATAAGCAATGGGGACTTATTAAAGGCAACACGCTAGCACTCTGCAGTTTCAAATAATCATGGTTAACCTTATCCAAGAAGGAAAATCTTAAATATTTCTCATTTAAAGCCTAAAAATCATTAACGTAAGTTATTTAATTTATTGAATAATCCAAAAAAAAAGCAATAAAAAACCAAGTTATCTATATATTTGCAGCACAAACATATATAAAATAAAAACAACATGAAAAAAAATTATAATATTACAAATGAATGAATTGCTGGTTTTACGCAATCCGACGGAAGTCTTTTAGTTACATTTTCTAAACAAAAAAAAGGTGTGCCTGTCAGACCTACGCCGATATTTAACCTCACTCAGTCAATAGGGGAATTAGATTTGTTTCTAGCTATACAAAAACATTTAGGTGTTGGAAAAATCTACCCTTGCTTCTGCGATTGCGAAAGCAAGGGCAGAAGTAAAAATAGAAACAACGTAGTTTTTGTAGTTAAATCAATCGATGAAATAATTAATACTATTATACCATTATTTGATAAACATCCACTTAGAGGTGGTAAATTACTTAGTTTTAACATATTTAAAGAAGTATCATTAATGGTTAAAGATAAAAAACATTTAACAGTTGAAGGTACGCTTAAAATTCTTAATTTGTCTTATTTTATCTCTTGCTTTTGTAATTTTTTTTTCTTTTGTTATTTTTTTAAAAAAAAAATTACAGCTTAGGCTGCTAAGCCAAAGCAAGGGAACTAAAAAAAATAACAAAAGCCGTAATTTTTTTTTTAAAAAAAAAATAACAAAAGGAATAAAGATACTTCCTTAAGAAGTATTGAAAATCTTAATTTTTTGATAGAAAAGTTAAACTTAAATAAAGCAACGTTAAAACTTAATAGCTCTTCCTCTACGACGGAAACAAAATTAGATACCGTTAATACCTCTTCTCCCAATTTAAGGGATATTCGAGGGGTTAATATTCTAAGTCTTCCAGAATTAGAAGAGAGACCCTTAACATTTGAATTTGTTAGGGGATTAGTTGATGGAGATGGTTGTTTTAATGTTTCATTTGCTACAACAAGAAAAAGAATAACAGTCAATTTTACAGTCGTAAGTGAACTATCTTCTAAATCTCTATTAAATCAACTAATAACTTTTTTTAATTGTGGTTCTGTTTATAATTTACCATCAGTTGCCTGCAGATATCAAGTAGTATCTGTTCATGATATACTAAAGAAAATCTACCCTATTTTTAAAAATACACAATTTAACACTAAGAAACAAGAAAGATTTGAGATTATTATTAAAATCTGTGAGATTATAGAAAATAGAGGGTATTCTAATGATGCCGATTTAAAAAGTATTGTAGATTTAGCTTGGGATATGAATATTCTAGGTAAAAGAAAATTAAGTAAAGAAGAATACTTGAAAAAATTTATCACGAATAAGTAGCCCCCCTAATAAAATATTCATTTGGTAAAGTCTAAATGAAGTGAGAAATAGAAATAATTAAGAATGAATTAACCTAACATTATCGCAAAGTTGAAGGTATAGTCTGAACTTAACTGAAAGGTTAAGAATAACAAAATATTGGAAATGCCAATCTGACCTGGTGCTAGCTGGTTTTCTACCGAAACATATTTAAGTATGATGTCTATCTAAATAAATTTATGAAGGTACAGCAAGGCGATTCCCAACAAGTTTAAATAATTATTAAATTATTTTTATAAGTTTAGGTTGCGGGGATCTAAAAAATCTTACCTTTGGAAGCGAATCTCGGAATTACATAAATTGATGGTAGATATTCAGACTGCTCATGCTAAGTTGGGCAGTCAAGACGGAAACAGCCGAGAACACTGATCAAGGTCCCAAATGATTGTTAAGTGAAATTAAGGATGTAGCAATATCGAATACAGCTGTGAAGTGAGCCTAAACTATAAAAGACTGCTGGGCTCAAAATCAAAAAACTGGGCTATATGCAAGAAACCCCTAAAGCTTTAAGTACTAGTCTAAGGAATAGTTAAAATCTTAAAGATATTACAATGGGCAATTTGCAGGAAACCAAATAATTTATTAATGTAAAACTTAATAATTTAAAGTAGGATCCTCAACGACTATACGCCTAGAGTAGTTTATATGTTCAATTTACCAGAAAAAAAGAGCAAAGTAAACTATTGTGACATAGTCTAACCCGCTGTTAAAGCAGCGGTATTAGGTCAAGAAAGAAATGGCCTTCCCACCTATTTAAAATATCCTAATTATAGGAAATTTTAGTTATTTATATTTAAATAAATAAACTAGGGAAACTAATTTTGTATCTCTTTTGGTTTAATTCGCTTAGTTAGATAGAAGTTGGTTCTATGTCACTTTAAAGGCTAGTCCCCTAACTAAAGTTAAAATAACTAATAAATTAAAACCTACAAAATTAACCAAAAAAATATAACAAAAACAAACAAACTACAAAAACAAATATAATAATGAACCAATTTTCTCCGTTAACATGTTCCTCCTTTCGCAATGGCGGGAACACTAATTTTATTCTGTCTCCAGGGTATATTAGTGGTTTAACTCAAACGGACGGTTCTTTTTTCTGCTCTATTATAATTTCTCCCAAACATCGGTTTGGTATACAATTTAGACCTAAATACACTATTACAGCTGATTTAGATTCTAAATACGTACTGGAGAAAATACAAGCATATTTTAATTGTGGGTTAGTAACAGTTAATAATAAAAAGCATACTGCTGAGTTTGTAGTAAATAAATTGGAAGATCTAATTAATATTATAATTCCTCATTTTAACACTTATTCTGTTTATACTGGAAAATTGCATGCCTTTATCCTATTTAAAAAGATAGTTCATGCTTTGTATAATAAAGAAAAAAGAATGTTAGAAGAAAGAAGGGAACTATTAAACTTAGCACTATCAATGAATAAAACTAATAATAGAACAGTAGAAAGAATTGAAACTTTATATTCTTTATTAGGTATCACCGCTAATCAAAAATTAGTTACAGAATCTTATAACTCTCTTTTGCTTTTAAAAAACAGCGAGCAAAAGGAATTAATAGAAATCACGGAAACTCTATCAAATGATTTTATTTCAGGTGTAATAGATGGTGATGGTAGTTTTTTTATTTCTTTCCAATTAGACGGAAATATTAAAACTGGTTTTAATATTACTAATGAGCCAGATTCTAGACCTTTATTAGAAAAAATAAAAGCTCAATTAAAAAATATTGGTTCAATACAAGAAGGATCTAAAAATGAATTAGTATATACCGTCAATGGTATAAATCAAATTAATGATGTTTTAATACCCTTTATGGATAAGAACCCTATATTTTCAGAAAGAGCTGAACACTATTCTAAATTTAAGATTGTTAGTACTTTGTTAAAGGAAGAAAAACCTTTAACTTTACCTACTAAATTAAAAATAATAGATTTAGCCTATGATATGAATAAAAAAGGAAAAAGAAGAAGTTTAAGTAAATCGCAATATATTGATAGATTGACGAATTCGACAGAATTTAACCCATAATAAATAAATAAAAAAATTAACCCCCAAACTCGCTATAGTGAGGTAAGAATAGGGAAATATTATACAGTTTTTGGCCTACTAATTTGATTAGTACTTTATTTAGGTTAGCAATCTATGCAACTAAAGAAAGCTGGGAGAGGTGTTTGGTTATATCTTTTTGAAGATAAGTAGCAAAGGGATACTTGGGCAGTCGCTACTTATAATGATCGTACGTAACAACGCATCAGCAGTATTATTTTATATTTAAAATAAATGATAGTAGCACCGAAAATTTAACGGGTCTTAAACAATCAACCGATATCGTGTTGATTTTATTTCTTTTTTTTTAAAAATTGAAATGAAGTCTAGGTAGTAGAACATTCAGTATAACTGTTAATTAGACAGTGTTTCATTGTTTATTAGGTTACTGAAGAGAGAATGCTGACATGAGTAACGTAAAAAATTCCTTTAATGGAATTCGCCGAATACGAAAGGGTTGCAAATGGAAAGGTTAAACCGTTTTGTGTTAATGCGGCCTCTAAGGACCATAGCTATAGCTATGGCTGATGAGTATATAATAGAAAGTCCAACATTTAAAAAATGGACCAGGAAATGAATATTATTTTTATTGCAAAATAAAACTACCGTACCCTAAACCGACACAGGTTCGTAAGTAGAGAATACTCAGGCGTAGAGCTAAAAGTTGTTAAGGAACTCGGCAAATTCACCTCATAAGTTTGACGACAAGAGGTACCTATTAAATCAATTTATTCTTATTTTCTCTTATATTAAAAATAAGCGATGGTAAGAAAATTTAATTTGCTAGTTATCATTAGCCGATAAAGCGATAACTATTTTTTTTTAATATTATTTAAATAAATAATATTAATTTAAAATAAAATGATAATACTTTTAATGTGAATTAAGAGGCTTAGCTTTTAAATTGTAAACGCAAACTTATTTTTTTTTAAAATTTGATTTAAAATCTTATCTATCTTAAGGCTCTCTTTATTTTTTTTTTATCTTCCCTTGCTTTGGTTATTTTTTTTTAACTAAAAAAATTTACTTATTTTTTTTTACTACCCTTGCTTTTGCTTAGTACTTAAGCTACGGGCAAAAGAAAAAAATTTACTGCGGGCAAAAGTAAAAAAAAAATAAGAGAGATAAACGATGTATAGGATTTAGTTTACTTTATTGTTTAAATAGGTGGCACAGAATCGGAGGCCCCGACTGTTTACTAAAAACATATCACAGTGCAATCATTAATATGGTAGTATACTGTGTGAAATTTGCCCAATGCCATTAATATAAGAGAAGTTATGAATAGTGACTAATCGAAAATCTGGTTAATAGCGGTCTTAACTATGAGGATCCTAAGGTAGCAAAATCAGTTGGCCATTAAATGTGGTCCGGTATCAATAATGTAACGATGGTCTCACTGTCTCTACAACTTGCTCAGTGAAATTGAATTACGCGTGCAGATGCGCGTTGCCTCCAGGGGGACGGGAAGACCCTATGCAGCTTTACTGTAGTTAGTTATCATATGGATCTAGAACAATTAAATTTAATAGTGAATAGGTATATCGATAGATTTTTGGAAACCTTAAAAATTTAATTGGGTTCGTATTTACCTTTAACTTAAAAAAAAAAGGGAGAGTTGACTAATTGGCAGTTTGACTGGGGCGGTCGTCTTTAATAGAGTAGCAAAGTACATCCAAATATTTAAATTAAAAAAATTATCTTCTCTAATTAGAGAAAGATATCACCAATATCTTATTACCTTATTTAATTTAAGTGCCGCTAACTTTTTTTTTAGATAAATTAAAAGTTAGCGATAAATAGAATTAAGTATTTAGTTATAAGATTTATTGTTCTAAATTAACTTCTTCTTCCTAAAAAAATAAGAAGGTAATTATTACTAATATTTTTTTTAATATTATAAGGTATAACTAGAAATTGAATGGAGATCAATCAACCAGTGAAGGGTTGTGTAGAGCTCAATGGCGGAAAGTATACTTAACTGAAAGACTCAAAAGTCGCACAGATACGTAAGTAGGGCATAGTGACCCCTCGCTATAGTATGGGATAGACGGGGATCAATTAATAAAAGTTACGCTAGGGATAACAGGCTGATAGCCGACGAGAGTACACATTGTCTCGGCTGTTTGGCACCTTAAATTAAGACAAATCAAATATAGAATAAGCGCTAGTCACTTAAAAAAAAATTTAATAAATTTAAAAATTTAATAATTTAAAGCGGAATAAATAAAAATATTATTTCTTAATTTTTTTTCTTTTGTTATTTTTTTAAAAAAAAAATTACAGCTTAGGCTGCTAAGCCAAAGCAAGGGAATAATATTAAAAAAAATTTACTTAATTTTTTTTATTACTTTTGTTATTTTTTTTAAAAAAATTACAGCCGCTAGCGATCGTTATTTTGTTTTCTTTTGTTATTTTTTTAAAAAAAAATTTACAGCTTAGGCTGCTAAGCCAAAGCAAGGGAACTAAAAAAAATTACTGCCGCTTCGCGATAGCTAGGGAACAAAATTTACGAAAAAATGAATAAATTAATTAAAGATATGTTAGTAGGTGTTTTATTAGGAGACGCTCATATTGGAAGAGTAGGTGTTGATAAAGCTTTTATTAGCTTTGAATAAGCTAAAAAGAAAAGTGATTATGTAATGTATTTACATAAACTTGTGTCGGAGGGTGGACTTGAATTAGAAGAGAAAGATATTAAAACTTATTCTAGAAACTGATCATAGATTTCCAAATAGAATAACATAATCTTTATACTTTATAAGTAAATCTTTTAATGAACTTAGACCTTTAGCTGATTTATTTTTAGATTCAGATAATAAAAAGATTGTACCTGAAAACATTTCTGAATTGTTCACTCCTAGAGGTCTAGCTTTTTGGATAATGGATGATGGTCAACAAGTAAAAAAGAGGAGGATTAACACTTTGTACTGATAAATTTAAAGAAGAGGAGATTAATAGACTTAGAGTTGCTTTAAGCGATAAATTAAATCTAGCTACTACTATTCATCACAAAACTAGTGGGGATTCTATTTATGATAGGATTTATATCAAAAAAAAAAACCTTCCTTAGATGAAATTAAACCTTCATTACAAGATCATATGCATGAGTCTATGCTTTACAAAAAATAAATAGTGAAATCACTGCTTTAAATTTTTCAACAACCGAATCAACAACCGAATCAACTTATAAAGAAGATTAAACATTATCTAATTTATAGATGTAATTTCTGATATTGATTATGACATCGGGGATTTTTAATAGTAATATTAAATTAGAAGTTGGCTATATGCTGGAACACCCTAAAGCTTTAAGTACTTTCACCTAAAAGCGGTGAGTGAAAATCTTAAAGATTGGGCAATCAGCAGGGAAGTTAGTAATACTAGGTGTAAGCAACTGTAATATTTATAACCCCTCAACGACTACACGCCAATATCCAGAAGCTTTGTAATATGTATTCTTACACTGGATAAAGATATAGTCTAAACTTAACTGAAAGGTTAAGAGTATTAATTTAAACTTAGATTAATACATTAATGCGATGTCGACTCATCCTATCCTCCGGGGGAAGAAGCTTGGAAGGGTTCGGCTGTTCGCCGATTAAAAGGGTACGTGAGTTGGGTTTAATACGACGTGAGTCAGTATGGTCCCTATCTTCTGGAGGGATAATTAGTAAAAGGGGGCAGACCTTCTAGTACGAAAGGATCAATAGGCTGTGTTTCTCTAGTGTACCAATTGTTTATTATTTTTATTTCAAAAAGGAATAATATAGTTAGGCATAGTTGGGTAGCCACAAACATAATAGATAAGTGCTGAATGTCTATAAAGCAAGAATCTAACCCCTAGATACTAATACGTTAAATTATTACTTATATATTATATTAATATAAAGGTAACTATATTTAACGGTAATTAAGAAATAGATTATTTCTAGATAGGCTACAAATGTACGTATTGTAAAATATTTAGTTTAGTAGTACTAATTTATAAAAAAACTTTTTGTTAATAGTTGTCATATATCCATTTTCCGCTTACATTCAAATTTTTATAGTCCTAGACCTCCTTCTAAAGTAAAGCTAGAGAGAGAGAGAGGTTAACCTGGTTACTTTAAAAAGGTAATTTTGTCATTCCTTACTTTAACTGCACTTCCTTATTTTTAATGGTAAAGCAATCGCCCTTTTTATAAAGGGCGAAGGTAGGAAAAGTTAATTAAATAATAGTTATCGTTTGCGGCAGACAATAAAGGTCTAATCTTCATCTACTATACAATTTGGAAGAGAGGGTAATTTTTATAAAGTCTGTGCAGATTAACAAAGATAGTCTGATTTTATAAAGGTCTTATGGCTGAGTGGTTGAAGCGAAGTACTGTTAATACTTTTTACAGAGGTTCAAATCCTCTTAAGGCCTTATACTTTATAATACTTTTTTTTTAATCTATCGTCTCTATTAAAATTTTAATATACTTTAACATCCTATGTCCAATTCTAATTTGAAAGCTTACGTTTTTAATATTTATATTTACTTACGTTTTTAATATTTATATTTAAAGGTATAGGACTAGATAGTGCTAAACTAAGAAAGGTTTGAAGAACCTTAAGAGAAAATAAAACCTAACCCTAGCTACTTATAAAAAAATAGAGGTATAGCTACTTTGCTACTAGATCAGAGCCCCTGCTTATTTTATTTTTACTTTTGCATCACTCCCTCTCTGCGAAGCGCGAAGCGCGAAGCGCGAAGCGCGAAGCGCGAAGCAATAGCGCGAAACGCCTTTTTTTTACCAAAGCGCCGTAAAGCTTATTTTTTTAATTAAAAAAAATAAGTTAGCCTACTTTCTTTATGAGAGGACTTTTTGTTTCTCTTTAATTTTTTTAAGAGACTATAAAAAAAATAGCGAAAAATTAGGCGCGCCAATCATCCTTTGAGGACAAGGTCATTTTGAGGACAGGCTCCTTTAAGGAGCCTGTCCTCTCCTAAAGGCTAAGGAAGAGGGTTCGCGCTTGCGCTTCGCTAATTTTTTTTTTAAATATTCCCTTGCTTTGGTAATTTTTTTTTTAAACTTCCCTTGCTTTGGCTTAGCAGCCTAAGCTGTAATTTTTTTTTTAAAAAAATAACAAAAGAAAAAAAAATTACAGCCGCGTACGCGATAGCTGTAATTTTTTTTTTAAAAAAATAACAAAAGTAAAAAAAAAATTAGAGGAGGAGATATAAAGCTAGAGAGATAAAGGACTAGCAACTAGCCACGTCTAAAGGCAGGAATTGGAGTAAGGAAGAGGGTAGTCTAACCTAAAAAAAAAATAAAATAAAAAAATTAAGCATAACTATTAAATAAAAAAATTAAAAATTAAAAAAAAAATAGATATAAAATAAAAGGGTGCTGGTCTAGTGCAGGTCTATGTTATAGTAGTATACGCAGCTATATTTAAAATAAGGAGAGGAGTGTAGTATAGTGGTTATTATGTTGATCTCCAAAATCGAATACAGGTGTTCGATTCACCTCACTCCTGAAAAATATAAGAATGTTTATTATTATATAAAGTTTATAAGAATGAGTATCTCTAGCAATCTACTTAACGCACAGCCTCTACTGTGCTAAAAACTGCAAATGTAGAGTGCAGCAATATTTAATATAGAGTTAATTCCTCCTTTCTCCAGCAAAGCAAAACGCGGGTGGACAAGTCTACTCTATATACGAAGCGCTAACGCGGGAGAGTAGACTGTCCTCCCTAAGCCTTAGGAAGGAGGCTTCGCGCTTCGCCCCTTATTTTTTTTTTACAAAAAAAAATAAGGGCAAATTTTCTTTATAAAGAAAATGCTTCTCGATTCTCGCTTCTCCCCTTCTCCCTTCGCCATTCGCGCTTCGCGGTTAGGCAGAGGCTTCGAAGCTTCGAAGCTTCGCAGCTTCGCATAGAGGGGAACGATAAATTTTATTTTATTTTAAAATTAATAACATTTATATTTTAAATATATACGCGCACCACTCGGAATAGGAACTAGCCACGCTCGCGTTTGCTTCCTTGCGAGGAGAGGGGAAAGTTACTGCTCCTTTTTATTAATTTATTTAATAAATTATAGTCGCGTGAGGGGGGGGGGGGGGTAGCATTTATTAATTTAGAAATATAATAAATTTATAAGCTCTTTACTCTATTTTAAGGAAAGTAATGGAGAGGTAGACTTTTATAGTTTTCCCTCTTTAATTTTATTTTATTTTTTTTTCTACCGTACGCGATCGCTAGCGAGAAAAACAAAAAAATTTTTTTTTCCAAAGCGGGTATTACTTATCTTTTTTCTCTCCAAAGCGGCTACCGGAATTTTTTTTTATTTTTTTTCCCCTCTCTCTCTTTTTTTAAATTAATATTATAAAAAAATAGTGCGCGGTCGCTAGCAGCTATTTTTTTTTTAAATTTGATTAAAAAAAGTATCTTTTTTTTTATTTTAGACTTATAAGGATACTTATCATTAAATTGATAAACTCACCTACGCAAATTTTGGAACTACCCACGCCTCCTAAAAGTAGCGTGGGTATGCTCCTTTTTATAAAATACCTGCCTAGTATATAGATATAATAGCGTGGCGGGAGCACTTTTGCTATATCCCTGGTAAGGTTAGATAGGAGAAATGCAATTGCGTGGCTGCAAATAATTGAAATTAAGAAATAATAAATAAAGAATTTAAAGATAGATAGTTCCTGGCTTAACTACAAGACAATACCTAAAAATAAGGGGGGGGGGGATTGGAGACTTTTATTTAAGCAAAGGTTTACTCCTTTAGGTACCTAGGCCAACTCCTTAAAAGAAGGTGGCCTTCTTACGCTTGCTACCTAAAGAAAGGAGGCCTAGGTACCTAAAGGAGAGAAGGTTATAACTATTATTAAGAAATTTAAATATTATATATTATAAATATATATTTTTTAATTAAAATATTAATTAGGGCAGGTGATCCGATTGGTAATGGTGGTTCTCTGTAAAAGAATTGGTTAATCCCATAAAAGGTTCGATTCCTTTACTGCTCAAGAATTAAAATTAATTACTTATTTTATTTAGGATTGTCTATTCTTTTTGTCGGTAGCTAATTTTTATTAAAAAAAAATTGTCTACCGCAACGCGCGCAACGCGCGCAACGCGCGCAACGTGCGCAACGCGCGCAAACGCACGCAAACGCGCGCAAACGCGACTAATATCTTTATTTTTTTTTTTCTATCGCAACGGCCGCTACTCGGCCTTTTTTTTTTAATATTGGCTAACCGTTTCTTTAATAAAAAAAAAAGTTTATTTAAAAAAAAAATTATTTTCAAATTATGAAAAATATAGGGACGGTAGCGAGAAAAAAATAAACGCGTAAAATAAATAACTACTATAAACAATATTATAAAACTAAATTAAGTAGAGAGAGTATCCTAATTGGTTAAGGAGCTTACTTTGGGAGTAAGATGTTGCGCGTTCGAGTCGTGTCTCTCTCGTAAATATTACGATTTAGTATTTAATTTATCTTAATTTAATAAAATATAAGTATAGTCCGCCACTATCTGCCTAGCGCGAAGGGCTAAGCCCTTCTTTTATTTTTAAATAAAACCTCTAAATCACCTTTACTTGCAAGCGCTTATTTTTTTTTTTAACTTACCGGTACCTACTTTTTTTTTTAACTCGCTTTTTTAATTCTTTTTTTTTTTTCATGGAGGTAGGTACAGTACTAGTATTAAGTTAGCCAATAGTCAAGGGTAGTCAGGGGGGTAAAGTTCCCCACCATTTTTATATAAATAAAAGAAAAGATAGAGCAGCATTACATAAATTATAAATTTTATTAATCATTTAAAAGAAGGTTAAAATTCTTAAATAAGTATTATATTAATAATATTGAATAACTAAGGTAAATTAAGATAATTTAACTAAATTAATTTAGTGGAAAATATTTAGAGAAAGTATAAAAATATAGTATTATATCTTTATCTCCCTTTAAACGCTAGCCCATTTTTTTTAAATTAAAAAGAATTAAAAATTTAAAAAAAAAATAAAAATTAAAATTTAAAGCAAATTAGTCGCTAGCGCAGAGGTATTTTTAAAATTTAACATTTATCCTTAATATATAAGGGTATAGTTTGTTACTTAATAGATCTCCCATATACTAGACTTATATTTAATTATATTTTATATAAGGGCTCTAGGTCTAGGGAGATCTAGACTATATTTTATTAATAAATGTCCTTATCTTACTATTTATATTTAAATTTATTTATTAGCACAAATATTTATAGCTATTATTTCTTATTCTTAATAATTATAATTCTATTACTTTTTATAAATATTATAGTAGAAATTATTTATTTATAAGTATCTCCTTTTTAGGAGAGACTCCTTTCTTTAGGAAAGGAGGACATTACCTAGATATCGTTTTATATTTATCTAGTTCTAAGTCTATCTTTTAGAACTAAGATTATTTTTTTTTTGTCTCCAAAGCGATCGTGTACGCGGCTGAAATTTGTTTTTCTCGCTAGCGGTCGCTAGCGGCTTAATTATTTTAATATTATTCCCTTGCTTTGGCTTAGCAGCCTAAGCTGTAATTTTTTTTTTAAAAAAATAACAAAAGTAAAAAAAAATTAGTACTAATAGCGGTATATTATTTAAAAAAATTAATAAAAGGAAAAAAAAAATAAAAATAAACTAGGTAATAAGAAAAAAAATAAGCGCTCGTAATTTTGTTTAGTTCCCTTGCTTTGGCTTAGCAGCCTAAGCTGTAATTTTTTTTTTAAAAAAATAACAAAAGAAAAAAAAAATAACGGAAGTAAAAATTATTAAAATAAATAAGTTAATTAATTATAAATATTTGATGTTATCTCAAAATTTGGTTTACAGAATTTTAACCAATTAGTTTTCACTTTTTTATAACTTAATCTAAATCTAAGAAGAACCTTCTTTCTTTAGAGTAATATTACCTGCTTCTCCAGTCACTAGACACTCTTTCCTATCTAGGTTAGGTCCACCCATTTCTAAAATTTTAATGGATATTTAATAATATATCTTATTAACGCCGTGCTCTATCTTTATGTTTAAGCAGAGATAAAGCTCCTAGCTAATTAAATAAAGGATTTAATATTATTAAAGGACTCGTGGTTAAGCTCCTTGCTTAAGCAAGGAGCGAGAACCGCGAACCCCTTTCCTATTTACTACCTAAATTTTTTAAGCTTACACCATCCTTGCGTTTGCTACTTTAATTTTTAAGTGCTCGCTTTAAGCTTTAAAAAAAAAAGATAATTCTTTTTTTTTTATTAAAGAATTATCTAATATGAGAGAGACAAGGTGGTGAGTTATGCCGGCAGCTGATGTTTAGACCAAGGTTTAATACCCCCCCCCCCCTATTTTATTTATCAACAATAGTTTTCTAAGTTTAGGTTAATGGAGTTTATTTAGACGTAATTTATATTATAATTATTACCAATACTTTTTTGTTTAAAATATTAGGGTACGCGTTAGCCGCGTAGCGGCTAACAAAATTTTAGCCCCGTATAATTTTGTTTTTTCTCCTATTTTTTTTTTAATAAAAAAAAAAAATTAGGTTAAAGAAAAAAAAAATAAACGCGGTAATAAATAATAAATTCCGGTATTAGTACTAAATTTTATCTCTCTGATTTTTTTTAATATTATTCCCTTGCTTTGGCTTAGCAGCCTAAGCTGTAATTTTTTTTTTAAAAAAATAACAAAAGAAAAAAAAAATTAGTACTAATACCGAGAAAAAGAAAAAAAAAAATAGAGACCGCGTACGCGAGTATATTATTAAAAAAAGTGCCGCTTTGGAGAGGGAAAAAAAAAATTAAGTATTAATAAAGCTACCGCGTTGCGAATTTTACACCTTTGCAATTAACGTTGAGTCGTTAATCGAATAGTTTATTTTAATTAAAAAGTATTTAAAGATTTAAGATGAGATATTGGAATAGCAGCGCTCCCGACACTTTATTTAAAACTAATTAAATATATTTTTATATAAAGAGTGTGATTTTTATTCTTTAAATTTAAAGAATAATTTAGAGGCTTAGCCTTCGAGCTTAGCGCTTCGTGCTAATCATAGCCATGAATAACTGTGATTATAATAATATACTTTCTAGTATCTTCGCATCTTTAGCTTAATTGGTAAAGTGGCTGTCTTCGAAACAGTAAGATGTAGGTTCAAGTCCTATAAGATGTTTATCGTGTACTAAAATTAATTTAAATTAAATATCTTAATTTACTTTTTTTTTTTTATTATTATCGCTACTCTACTTTAGGACTCCTTTTTATAGCTAACGCGCGCTAGCGCTTTAGGAAGGAGCCTGTCCTCTCCGAAGCGCGAACTCTCTCGCTAGCGTAAGGTACCTCTCGTCAAAGGAGAGAAAGTGGCGGGACTCTAATATCATATACTTCCCGCTTTATCGTTAAAAAATAAAATTAGCGCGCCAATTTTTGTTTTGTTCCCTTGCTTTCTTATTTTTTTTACTTTTGTTATTTTTTTAAAAAAAAAATTACAGCTTAGGCTGCTAAGCAAAAGCAAGGGAACTTAAAAAAATTTACTTATTTTTTTTTACTAAAAAAAAATTACTGCGGGCAAAGAAAACAAAAAAAAAAATAGGTGAAATAAGCACTAATAAAAATTTTCTTTCGCTAGCGGCAAATAATAAACTAATCTAGAAAGTTTTACATATCAACAATCCTGTGCTACTTACCTAGTAGATATTATTTTGTGAAGCTCCTGATTTTAGTTTTTAGTTTGCCGCTAGCTTAATTTAAAATTAAAATTAACATTGCTTACTTTAAGTATTTTTTTTTTAAAAAAAAAATAATAAATGCCGCTACCTACCTTAAAAAAAAAAAGGTATCTTTTTTTTTAATATTTTTTATTAATAAAAAAATATTGGCGACTCTAATTTTCTTTCTTATATTTTTTATAATAAAAAAAAAATTGGAGAATGCCCGCTTTGGTAATTTTTGTTTTATTCCCTTGCTATCGTAATTTTTTTTTTTACTTAAAAAAAAAAATTAACGGCCGCTACCGACTAATTTTTTTTTCTTTTGTTATTTTTTTAAAAAAAAAATTACAGCTTAGGCTGCTAAGCCAAAGCAAGGGAACTAAACAAAATTACGATCGTAAATTTTTTTTACTAAAAAAAAATAACGATCGCTAGCGGCTGTAATTTTTTAAAAAAAAAAAATAACAAAAGTAAAATTTTTTCAGTCGCTAGCGATAGCTAGCGACCGCTAGCGGTAGAAATAAAAAGAAAATCGCGGTTATCTTCCGCTAGCGACTAATCTTTTTTCGGTTATTGATTTTGATACTTAAAAAAAAATAGAGCGCTATTAAGAAAAAAAAATTAGCCTCTCGCTAGGCGGCTTTCGCAGAGAGAAACATATTAATAAAGTATTAAGAAATATTAATAAAAGTAACAAGATAAGTAAACTATTATTACTGGATTAATTTAATAATTTAATTTCTTACTCCTCAAGATAAAAATGAAGGTTTCAATCTTATAGTAACAATTTTAGTCACTTATCCTCTATTTGCCACTTATTTATTTTTTAAAAGACAATTTAAATTACTTTTAAAGATATATATATAAATCTTATATATAATTTAAAACTGTCCTTCCTTCTTAAAGGAAGGACTGCACCTTTCCATAAAAAAATATTTGTATTTCATATATGTATAAATATAAATTAAGCAAAGAGTTAGTCTAGCTATTATCAAAGCAGCTAGTTAGTGCAGCAATCTATTTAGCAATTTATAAAACTAATTAAATAATTAGGTACTTAGGACTCCTTACTCTTTTTTTTTTAATAAAGAATTATAAATAAATAATTAAAAATAAATAATTCCCTTGCTTTGGCTTAGCACTCGCGTACGCGAAAGCTGCGGGCAAAAGAAAAATAAAAGTAGCATAATTTTATTTTTAATCTTTATCTCGCCTACGATTTAACCTTTTTTTCCTCTCTAATTTTTAGTCTATTTCTTTTTAATATTAGTACCTCTTTCCTCGCGTTCATATACCGGCATTTTTCTCTTTTTTTTTTTTCTGTAAATTTTTTTTACTTTTGTTATTTTTTTAAAAAAAAAATTACAGCTTAGGCTGCTAAGCCAAAGCAAGGGAATATTTAAAAAAAAAAATAAGATCCAAAGCGAGAAAAAAAAAATAAACTGAATTTTTTTAATTAAAAAATTTTTAGTACGCGAGAAAAAAAGAGACAAAAAATTTAGTACTAATACCGGTAATTTTTTTTTTAAAAAAAAAAATGAGTATATACCGCGTACGCGCAGAGAAATTGTAATTTTAATATTAGAGATAGAGTGGAGTCCTCCTCCTAAATAAAGGAGTCCTTCCTAAATAAGGGCTTCGCAGCTTCGCAGCTTCGCAGCTTCGCAGAGATAGTTAAGTAAATTAAAAAAAAAATTAAAAAAAGCGAGATAGTGTAATTGGTAACACTACAGCCTCATGAGCTGTCATTTAAGATTCGAGTTCTTATTTCGCTAAGTTATTTTAAGTTATCTTATACTCCTGCACTAAGCAGGACTCCTTTCTCTCCTTGCTTTCTGCTTAGTGCTTCCTGCTACCTCTAATAACACTTAATTTTAAATTTTTACCTTATTTTTTTTTTGTTACGCTAGCCGCTATTAGTACTAATTTTTTTTCTTTTATTAATTTTTGTTCCCTTGCTATCGTAATTTTTTTTTTTACTTCCCTTGCTTTGGCTTAGCAGCCTAAGCAAGGGAACTAAACAAATTTACGATCGTAAATTTTTTTTAGTTAAAAAAAATAACGATCGCGTACGCGGCTGTAATTTTTTTAAAAAAAAAATAACAAAAGTAATAAAAAAAAATTACGTTCTAATACCGGCATTTTTTATTAAAAAAAATTAAGTACGCGATCGCTAGCCGCTAGCGAGAAAAAAAGATACTTTTTTTTTTAAAGCGGAAAAAAATAAGGGAGTAGAAGCGCTTTCTAAGAATTAAAAAAAAAATAGCGGTCTTTTCGTATAAAGGTTAGTACAATTCCCCTTCAAGGAATAAATATCAGTTCAATTCTGATAAGGATCAAGGTATAATATTTTATAATTCTAATATTATTTATTATTAAATACTTACTCCCCTCACGCTACTTCCCATTATCTTTTAGATTAGGGCTAATCTCTATAATGCTTTACCTTTAGCTTTAGCTAAAAAAATAGAAAGGAGGTTAGAGTCGGGACTCGGCCCGCCTAGTCTATAAGGTGGGACTAAGTCTAGGAAGACTGGAAATTTATCGCCAATTTTTTTTACTTAATTTTTTTTAATAATATACTCGCTACCGGCGCGTTTATTTTTTTTTTCTCGCTTTGGATCTTATTTTTTTTTTTATATTCCCTTGCTTTGGCTTAGCAGCCTAAGCTGCGGGCAAAAGTAAAAAAAAATTACAACCGCTAGCGAGAAAAAAAAAAAGAAAAAAAATTTAGTACGCGATTGCTATTTTTGTTTTACTCGCTAGCGGCTAGCGGTTGTTATTTTTAGTTAAAAAAAATTACAGCCGCGTACGCGATCGTTATTTTGTTTTCTTTTGTTATTTTTTTAAAAAAAAAATTACAGCTTAGGCTGCTAAGCCAAAGCAAGGGAACTAAAAAAAATTTACGATTGTAATTTTTTTAAAAAAAATAACGATAGCAAGGGAACAAAAAATAAGGTAGCAGGAAATGCTAAGCCCAGTTCTCTTTAGTCTTTAGTCTTTAGTCTTTAGTCTCCTTTAGGACTCTAAAGTCTCCTTTAGGACTCTAAAGTCTTTAGTCTCCTTTAGGAGTCTAATACTTTAGCTTTAGCGCCAGGAGAGTCACATACTTATTTTATTTATATAAAATTAGGTGAGAAGGCAAACTACATAAATAATTTAACTATAAGTGCTCTAACAAATTAGACTCCTCCCACTTTTCTCTCTCTCCAGCCGCTAGCCGCTGGAGAGAGAAAAAAAAAGAGAGACAAATTCCGCTTTGGTAATTTTTTTTTATTAAAAAAAATTGCCGGTATTAGTACTAATTTTTTTTCTTTTGTTATTTTTTTAAAAAAAAAATTACAGCTTAGGCTGCTAAGCCAAAGCAAGGGAATATTATTAAATAAAAATCAGCCGCGTACGCGATCGCTTTGGAGAGGCATTTTTTTTAAAAAAATTAAGGAGCTAGTTTCTTCCGCCTATTTTTGTTTTACTCGCTAGCGGCTAGCGGTTGTTATTTTTTTTTAGTTAAAAAAAAATAAGAAAGCAAGGGAACAAAACAAAATTTGGCGACCGCTAATTTTTTTTCTTTTGTTATTTTTTTAAAAAAAAAATTACAGCTTAGGCTGCTAAGCCAAAGCAAGGGAATATAAAAAAAAATAAGCGATCGCTAGCGGCTGAATAAATTCAGGGTAAAGGCTAATAGTACTGGTTAATTACAAATTAGTAAGCCAAATAAGATGATGATTTTAATTTCAATATTAACATTAATAGTTGCTAAGGCGCTACCTGTTTTAAGCTCAAATATTCCAAGTGTACATTTTATTCCGGGTTTCAGTAATGCGAATTACAAATTTTGTTTTTGGTTCATTTTAATTGTTACAATGGTGTTGGTTTTTAAATATATTGATTTGTTAACTTTGATTAATTTTAATTTAAATTATTTACATATGGAGTATGATGTTATTAATTTTTTTGGAGAGTCAGGTAATGCTAGTGGAAGTAATAATAATAACGGTATTTCTCCTTTGTCTGATCCTGTTAGTGTATGGCCTAAAGGAGTACCTCAAAGTTATGGGGTAATTGGATCTGGGTTAGCTGTTTATTCTGTTTTAACAAAGGTTGGTGGTTTAAGTTTAAGAGGGAGAATAATAGCTACATTAGGTGCAATGGGTACAACTACTGGTGTACTAATTAGCACTATGGCTTTAGAAGATTCAGTAGGGTTTAATAGATTAATTCATTGCTTGAATGTTTATAGAAATACTAAGACTTGGCCTAGCATAGATCAAATGTATATAGATGTAAATAACAGTAATTATTTAAAAAGTGTCGAAGAAGTAAAAAATGCTTCTGAAAATGTTATAAAGGATATTAGTGAATCTAACATTTTAGAGGCTTTAAAACAACAAAATATTAGTGAAAGTGAGAGTAGTGCTATCATAGAAGCAATTAAAAATTTAAAATCTAATAAATTATTACCTGATATAGAATTTGATATAATAAATATTATATCTAAACTATTAGAAAGTATATTTAATATCTTTAGTCCTGTAAATCTTACAGGATTTATTGATGATTTTATAGGGCAACATATGGCTATAAACGCAATTATTTTATTATTGGTTTCTTCTGCTATTTTATGCTTTATAGCATACACTATAAATATTATATTTTATATAAAAAAAGATTATTTACTAAAAACTTTCAATAACAAATATATGAGATTTTATATTAAATATCAAGGTTTCTTTGCTAAATTAGCCATTATATATCTGCCTATTCTTATTATAATTAATTTATTAACAATTTTATATTTAAGTATCTATATCATTACTCATCCTATACCTTATGAGGTATTGGGGGTGGATCTTCATGTTTATGTAAATAACTCTAATATAAATAATATAAATAATATAAATAATAATCCCCCTCAATACTAAATAAAATACTAATTTATTCAAATTTATCTATAAATACTATACTACTATAAATCTTAAAAATAAGATTATTAGGAGAATAAGTCATAAAGCTACAAAAGATATTAATTATGAAAGTTTGAATGATTTAAACTTATCAGCAAATAGTAATATAATAACTAAATTTAATCAAATAAAAGGTTATAATATAGATTTAAAAATAGGAAATTTAATTTATTCTCTGCGCTAGCGATCGCTAGCGACTGATTTTTTTTTTCTTTTGCCCGCAGCTTATGCTAAACAAAAGCAAGGGAATAAAAAAAATTTAGTACTAATAGCGCTGATTTTTTTTAATAAAAAAATTAGTACGCGGTAATCTTTTTTTTTAAATTTAATTATATCCTCCCCCTTAATTTAATTTAACTTTTTTTATAATACATATCATATCATATCATATCATATCATATCATATCATATCATATCATATCATATCTATTTTAAATATATTAATATACTACCCCTTATTAAATATAAATTATAAAAGTTTATATTTAATTTTAAATTTTAGTCCTGCGCTAGCGACTCTTTTTCTTTTTTTTTTCGGGAACTAGACTAATTTTATTTATTAGTTAAGTAAGGTAGTAAGTTTTTTTTGATTAAATCTATATTCGAGCATGCTTAGATTCGAACTAAGAACTTTTTAATTGACAATTAAACACTATACCAATTTAGATACATGCCCCAAACTAATCTTTTTACTAACTACTTTTATTTATTCCTCTCCCTGCTAAAGCTGGGAGAGGAGAGATTAATATTTATATAATATAAAATATAAGTATATATAAACTATATATTTATAGGAATAAAGGTAACTTATCTATTTTTTAAGTGTCTCTCACTTTAATTAAAAATAAAAAAAAATATTCGCTTAATTTATTTTTAATCGGGCTTATAAAACTGCAACTCAGCTATTACAATTCTTACTAGCACTTAATAAGCGTGCCGCGCTCTATACTTTTTTCTCCCCCCCCCCTAAGTGTCACTCCTATATTTAGATATAAAAATAATTAAGAGTGGAGATTAGTCTAATCTACCTTAAATTCAGCATCTTTCTTGACCTCCCTTTAAGGAGTAATCTACTTTCCTTATATTTATTTCGCCCAGCTCTCTCTGTAAACTGCCACCCCCCCCCCTTATCTTATTAACGTAAGCGGGAGGATTCGCAGATATGATTTTAACTTCTCGCTCTAAAGCGAGAAATTCTTTGCGGTAGCCCTCCTAATGGAGGGCGGTTATAGATAGTAAAGAGGAAAGATAGCGTAGCGGGAGTCTCATTTAATTAAATATTATAGTCGCCACGCTCGCCTTTTTAAGGTAGTCTAATATCTACCTTTCGTTCACTACTCTTCAAAGGGTTCGTATTTCGCAAGAGAGCTAACTACCTAAATTGAATTAAGGACAATACCCAAATGAAAAGAATATCTAATTCCATTTCATTCTAAATCCTTTACTTGCGCTTAATTTTTTATGTTTAAAAAAAAATAACGGGTTGCGAGAAAGCCCTAAAGATTAGGGACTAGTTTAAGTTAAATATAAAAAAGTGTAGGTCCTAAATAAGTCGAGTAATTTTACTTAATAAAAGATAAAAATGTATGTAAAATTTTAAGTTAAAAAAATACCATTTTTATAATATACTCGCTACCGGCGCGTTTATTTTTTTTTTTTCTCGCTTTTTCTCGTTTTGGATCTAATTTTTTTTTATATTCCCTTGCTTTTCTTATTTTTTTTTAACTTCCCTTGCTTTGGCTTAGCAGCCTAAGCTGTAATTTTTTTTTTAAAAAAATAACAAAAGAAAAAAAAAATTACTGCCGCTTCGCGATAGCTCTAAGTTTTAAAAAAAAATAAGAACCGGTAGCCGCTAGCGACCGCTAGCGAGAAAAATTTACAGAAAACAAAAAAAGAGAAAAAAATATAATAAGTATAGCTTATTATTAAAATAAAAAATAGTCTTAATACTTGATTACTAAATATTTTTTTAATATATATTAAACTAATTAATATGATATTTTCTTATTTTCTGTCCTTCCTTAAAGGAGGAAATGTGCACACATAGATCCATGGCCACACTCCTTAAAGGAGGGTAAGGAGTGAAGGCTCATAGTAGACATATCCTAAATAATAAGATAATCACTTTCCCCTTTCCCTCAAATACCTTTTTTTTTTCTGCAGCCCGCGCCGCGGCTAGTTAGTAGAAGTAAGGAGATAGCTTGGCGGACCTTACTTCCTTTCGTAACTCGGATCTTAAGGTTAAGGGAGTAGTGATTGCGCTGTATGAGGGTATTTGCGGAACACCTAGGCCTATTATCATAAAAATTAAATTTAACTTTTATAGTGATAGCATAGATAGCTAGGGCGGGGGGTTATAATTTATCTCTCCTTAAATTAGCCCACCTATCCCTCTAAAACTCTATATTTATAAATCTTAATAACTAATTTAACTTATGAAATCAAAATAAGGGTGTGCATCTATTAATATATAATAGCATGTTACAGGACTCTTTCTATAATTTTACTATATATTAAGTATTACTAAGGTAACCTTTGCCTATCCATCTTGATGAGATCCAACTGACTCATATTATCCTATTATCATACTAGCGTATTATACGGACTATGTTTCATTTTCACTTAGTAAAGCGGGGTCAAATGGGTACTCAATAAGGGCTTCAGAATAGTAAACCATTTCACCTTCGTGGTGAATACGATGAAGGATACGATAGTTATTAGAGTAGTCCTTAACAATAACCCTTGTTAGATTTTTTTCACCAATATCCTCAAAATCTATTTCTACTTCACGCCCTTGACGTACCAGACTAAGTAAACTTTCAGGTACGGTAACCATGGACTTTGTAAAAGCATTAGATAATAGATTTAAGGGACCTCTTTGGTTAATTTTTATTAAATGATTTTCAATTACTACTTCAGCTTCCTCCACCCGATCCAACATTTGATCTTCTGTTAAGGAAGTCCCAAATACTTTTTCTATTTCTTTTTTTAAAATTAAAGGTTGGGTTTCCTCTTGAATCATATTTGGATTAGAGTTAGAGGCCGAGTTTGAATCTGAATCATTAACAAAAGTGTGATGGTGATCTACAACTAAAATTAATTTAGGATTAACATAAGAATTATTGTTATTATTCTGATTATTTAAATTGTTAGAGTTTGATTGGGATTGATTCTCTGATAAGTTTATATTAGAATTCAAATTTTCATTAGAATTATAAAAACTATCTTCTCCGTCTAAAGGGCTCGGAGCTATTTGATTGAACAATTTAAAGCTTTCCTCATTTTTAACTAATAAAGTTAAAAAGATGAAAATATTAAATATAGAATCGATCAAATAAATAAAATATATTTTTTGGTTTTCAATAAGATTATTAAAAATTTCATCTTTGATTGTTAATGTTAGAGCATTTGCATCTAAAAAGGAGTCTAAATAAAGTAAAGTAGCTAACTTAAGAAAAAGCATTGATAGTTTTATTTTTAAAAAACCATAGGCTAGCCAAAATTTGGCTTTTAAGAAAAGCAACATATTATATATATATAAGAAAATATTATATATAATATCTAAATTAATAGACGTTAGCTCCAGCTCAATCTTAAATTCCATTCCGAGAGAATGGAAAATGATTAAAGCAGATATATAAGAAATAATTAATAATCATACTCAGTAGAATAATAAAGGTACTGCTAGTACAATTTTATGTAAACTTAATTTTTTTTTGAAAAAATTTATTTTTTTTTTTCAAACAAAAATTAGGGTATTAATTTTCATTTTTATTTCTGAACTTCTATATAAATATATAGTTAAAATAATTAAGAACATCAAAAATTTTAAGTGTAATTAACACACTAATGATTTGATTACTTCAAAAAGTATTGTTTTTGTTAAATTTAGTTATATTTATAGTTATAAAATATAGTTCTAGATCTTAGATTAAGATTTGCAATATATCCAATTATTTTAATATTTCTTTGCGAAAGCAAAGAAAGCACTATTTTTTTTTGTATATACAAAAAAAAATTATATTATAATAAATATATAAAGGATATAGGAATAGGGAGAGATAGAGTTAAGCCTTAAGATAGGTAGCCATTACTGATAATCTTATAATTAAAGGTTTGACTTAATTTTAAAAATTTAATGTGCTTTATTTTTGAAAGTTTCTATTTTTTTTTTCTTTTAAAAAAAAAAGATACTTTTTTTAGGCTAATTTTCTTACGCTATAAAAAAATTATAGCGCTAATTTTTTTTTTCTCTTATCGCTAGCCTAATTTTTTTTTTTTTTTAATATTATAAAAAAAAAGAGAGAGATAAAAAAAAAGAGAGACAAAAAAAAATAAACGTGGCACTTTTTATTTTTAAAAATAAAAAGATGTGCTAGCGATTAGATAAATTTTATATTTGAGAGATGGAAAGGTTATGTTCAATTTTGTTGAATATTTGAGAGATGGAAAGGTTATGTTCAATTTATATTTTTTTAGCAATGCGGCTTAAAAAAAATTTTTTTGTTAGTAAAAGTTATAAAAATAGAATATTAAATAGTTACTGTTAAATTTGCATTGCTAAGTTTTTTTTTAAAATAATGGTAGCCTCTTTTATTAATTAATTAATTTATTAATTAATATCTAACCATTTTAAATTTAATCGTCTCTCAATTTTTTTTAATAAAAAAAATTTAGTACGCGGTAATTTTTATATTTATATTACTTATATTTATTTATTGTTATTATTAATTTTAATAACTTTTAATTAATCTTATTTCTGTCCTTCTTTTAAGAAGGTAGGAGTGCTGAAGTCTTTCTTTCTTTTTATTTAAAATTGATACATTCTCTCAATTTTTTTCTTCCGCCAATTTTTTTTGTTCCCTTGCTATCGTAATTTTTTTTTAGTTCCCTTGCTTTGGCTTAGCAGCCTAAGCTGTAATTTTTTTTTTAAAAAAATAACAAAAGAAAACAAAATAACGATCGCTAGCGGCTGTAATTAAAAAAAAAATAACAACCGGTAGCCGCTAGCGATCGCTAGCGAGAAAAAAAATTGGCGGAAGAAAGAATAAAAAAAAATTAGCGGTAGCAGAGCAAATGCGGCTATCGCATAGCAATGCTGTAATTATTAAGTTTAATTTTATTAAATAATCTTATTAAAAAAAAAAGATACTTTTTTTTATTGCTTTACTCTTTACTAGTTTAATTAATATATTATTAAAAAATAATCGATATAACCGCTTTATAAGAGAAAGATTAAAAAAAATAAATTAACCCTCCTCCCTCAAAATCGCTCTAGGTACTTCTTGAGGCTATATGTATAAATAGAAAGGGAGGGCGGAGATATTATAAGGTGTTTACCTATATTTTATATAGGTAATTCATTAAATTAATATAATAATAAGGAGCCTAGGCTTTACTGGACCTAATTTTACTTAAATTGAGGTTTTCTTATTTAAATTTTTAAAATTTAAAGATAAAGTAATACTTATTTTATTTTTAATTAAAAAAGTAAGTTAAGTATTATTGGTTTATATTAGGAGGGGGGGGGGTTTACCTTTCTTAATATTTAATTATATTTAAAAATTAAGAAGCAGCAGAATCAATCCAAACTAGGAAGTCAGGACTAGATACAGCTTCAACTACAATAGGCATAAATCCATGCCAAACTCCGCAGATTTCACTGCATTGTCCATAGAAAGTTCCAGATCTTTCAGCTAAGAATGAAACTTGATTTAATCTACCAGGCACACAATCTAATTTTAAACCTAAAGAAGGTACAGCAAAAGAATGTAAAACATCTGCACCTGTAACAATTAATCTAATATGGCAATCCACTGGTATAATTAATCTATTATCAACATCTAATAATCTAAATTGTCCTAATTCTAAATCTGATTCCATGGCTCACTGAATTTATCAAACAAAAATTTATCTGCTGCATTAAAAAGGCAAAAGCTTTTTTTTAATAGCTGATCCAAAAGTTAAAATACTGTTCGTTTTTCATTCATATTATTTCTTATTATTTGGATTTGGGCCAAACCCTCAGGATTTAAATGATTTTTTGAAACAATAATATTATAAATTTTTTTAAAATCATCATAATCCATTTTCTTAACTCCTAAGACTGGATATAAATCAAAAAAAGGAATTACAATATTACCTATATCCTGAATATTTGAAATATTTAAACTAACAGTATTTTGTGAAACAAAAACACCTTTATTTGTCCTTAATTTATATTTGTTGAAAGAAATATTTGTAAAGTATTTTGAAAGATAATCGTATAAAGCCTCTAATAAGGCAGTATCTTTAAGATGAAGAGTTATTTTAAAAATACATCCTGTATGAAATGTATCTTTATACTGTGTTAACTTAGTATAAAAAGAACCATCTCCACTTACAAATCCTGCTACCCACATTCCATGAGGAATATCCCTAATCTTGTTAGAGCTGTCTCTTAAATAAGTATTAAAATCAGGAAAAGCTTCTTTCAAAGTATCAGATAAACCAAAATTGATTAAATATTTTAATGCAGCCAATTTTGTCATACCTTGATAATTAAAATGTTCTTTTTCAGCCATAATATTATAAGCTTGTAACCAATATTGAAACACTAAATATTTGCTGGAAACAAGAGGATAATTTTTAAAATGGTTTACAATAACTGCAAGATCTTTAAATGATTTAACTGTATAACTAGTAACTTTTACTTTTGTACTTACAGTCCCCACTCCTAAAGTGTTCTTAAACCTTAGAAGAATAGGTAAATCTTTTACATGTAAGTTAATACCAAAAACTAATCTAGGAGTATACTTAAATTTAGCTTTAGAATCCTTATATAATTCAATACTAAAATAACCTTCAGCATCTACAAATC
This sequence comes from Psilocybe cubensis, assembly GCF_017499595.1. Taxonomy (NCBI): domain Eukaryota; kingdom Fungi; phylum Basidiomycota; class Agaricomycetes; order Agaricales; family Agrocybaceae; genus Psilocybe; species Psilocybe cubensis. The sequence goes on from NW_025952838.1 coordinate 171,809, forward strand.
CAGTTATAAACCAAGGATCTAGTTTATTTAAATTTGGTCTTTCAGCGAAGTTCGTAACAACGACATTTTCACCTTTGCCCGTAGCCTCGTAAAGGCAAGGGGATATTTTATTTTTGTTAGAAAGGATTTCAGTTTGATACCCCCTTACAGGGGCCATTAGAGTGCACCTTAACAATCCCGCTAGAAGACTGTAACTACCGTCCACTCGTTGCTCTTTTACCAGTGCAATAGCGCTGGACTTAGATCCGCGATAACCCATTTCACTTTCGTTCATATCATAGCTTGTTACCATACCCAGGTAATTACTCTGGCCACTCATAACGTTTCCTATATGGCTTGGTACTATGATCTTTAGGGTGTCCCCGGAGTTTGGCAGTTTGGCCCACGCGATTGATTTCCTACATCAATCAGCAGGCAACATATAACTATCAAAATCAATAGAATCTCCACTATCTGTAATAAAATCAGAATATTCATATGACCAGTACCATTGGTGTCCTACAACTTTTATAGTTAAAGTAGGAGAGATAACTTCCTTTTTCCCTACACGTTTTATATTAATCTGAAAGTTAATAAATAAAAAGTATAGGAAAGTTGGACTATATCATCATCCTTATTATCTCTAGCCCTTAATTTATGCTTCCTTTGCCTAATTTTAAATAGGCGGGAGGGCAAGGGATATGTTAAAGGATGTTTCACGTGTAGTCTCTGAGGATCCTACTCAATTATCTTTTTTTTAGCTTCCTCATCTTCGATGGGCCGTAAGGCTAGGCCTACCATCGCTTTTATTTTTTTTTAAGCGGAAGGTAGAGAGAGGAAGCGGGGGTGCGGGAGCGATAATCTTTGGTTTCCTGCTGATTGCCCATTACCGCCTAGCTAGGCATATATCTTTAAGATTTTAACTTAATGTTTAAACTACTTTAAACATTTAAGTACTTAAAGCTTTAGGGTGTTCCAGCATATAGTGAAATTTTTCAATTAGCCTTTCGACTAAAGGGGACAAAGTTTCATTTATAAATTTAAATTTTTTTAATTTTGTACATCATGCTAGAGTGAAAATGAGGAGTAACTATATTACGAAATAGATTCAATGATTCAGCTTTTATGTAAATAACTGGTCTACCTTCATGTGCTTGAACAGAACATACCAACGCAAATTTATAATGTAACATAGCTACAAGTTTATACACCTCTAAAAAGGTGAATCCTTTAGTATGTAAATAAAATCCACTTCTGGTTGAAGATCCATCATCCATAGCTCAAAAAGCTAAAGAAATATCATTTATATAAGGTAATAAACTGTAATTTATTGTTTTTACAGTCTTACCCTCTCTAGTTTCGTAAAACAATTGATATAATGTTACTAGTGTAGGATAGCTTCTAGTAACAACATTCAAGAAACAACTAGTTTTACCTTTTCGTTTTGAAACATTAAGTAAAGGAAATCTACCACAATAGTGAGATAAATTTTGGAAAATAAACCATAGATATTCAAATCTTTTTTGTGTTTGGGTAAATATAAAATAAGGTGTTACAGAAGTTTTGGCATATTGAATAGACCCATCCCCTAAAAGATGACCAACTAATTGAAATACAATAATTGAAGATAAAGGTGTATTATCTCGAGTTCATTTATTAAGTCTCATTAATGTGGTAGAACCAATATTACCATAAGGTATTAAATCAGTTTTACTAGTATAAATGTTTTTTATTGAAATGGCCTTAGTAGCAGGCCTAACTATAATTGTAGTATTAAAAAAAATAAAATTAAATGTAGGACTATCCATTAAATATAATAATCTAAATGAAGGGAAAGCTATAGCAATTAAAATTAAAGCTGGAGTAATAGTCCAAATTAATTCTAACACAGTTCCATGTGTTAAATATTTATGAGCTATAGGATTTTTATTTGAACTATAATAATAAATTATAGAAAAAAGAGCCCAAAATACAGCAAAACTTATAACAATTAAATAAAATCCAATTGTATTATGTAAAGTAACTAAACCTGTGAATCCTGGAGCTGCACTATCTTGAAAACCTAACTGCCAAGGGAATGGTGCATCATTAGAAATTATTCTACCGATAATAGGAGATAACCCTAACTCAGATAAAAAATTAACTATAAAAAGTTGTAAATTAATCATCACTTATTTTTTATACCTAAAGATATTAATTTCTTAATTTACTTAAGCCCTCCCTTTTTCCTGAAAACAAATATTGTTATTTTCGCTTAGACAAGTTACCTACATGTCCTTTCTAGCAAGGTGATACTTATTTACTTTTTACTTTATTGAAAAAAAAAAAGTATCTTAGGCTAGATAATTACTAGAATAAATTATTAAGCAATAATATAATGGAGGCGAATGTATTTAATTTGTAGTTCTCCTTAGGAGCCGCTATTTTGTCGGTACCTGATATCTGCTTAAGCAGTTTGTCTACCGCAAACGCGCGCAACGCTATACCATAGCATAGACAAAAAAAAAAACAATTAGCAAGCGCTCAAAAAAAAAATAGCGCATGCGATATAAGGGATGGATTAATACTCTTAAATAATTTTTAATTTGCCGCTAGCTCTTTATGCGAAGCGCTTTTTTTTTTTACCGCTAATTTTTTTTAATTTTTAAAAAAAAAAATTAGCGATAAAATTAATTATGCTTTGAGTACAGGCTACTGCAAGCGAAAGGAGGACAAGATATAAATCTTTTAAACTAAATAGCTTTACTTCATTAGACTAGATGAAGAAAAGCAGCGTACCTAGACATAGCTATCTCCCCTCTCCGAACCGTGTACCGCCTACCGCGTAACCGCGAAACGAGGAGCGAGAACATATAAGCGCGAAACCTCCCCCCCCCCCCCCCTTACTTTAGGTAGCTACCTAAGGAGGGGAGAAACATGTCCTACCATTAGCGATAGGGAGAGGGTAAGCTCTATCGCTATTTTTATATTTTAGTGTAAAAAATTTTTTTTTAACTAAAAAAAATAAGAGAGTTACTATTTACATTACATCTTTATTTATTTTATTAGTGTACCTTGCTTTCTATTGTTTTAGTTATTCCCCCACCCACCCACCCACGCTAGCGTTTGCGCCGCGTTTTTGGGAATACCTAATTTTTTTTTTTATTTATTATTATTTTTTATAAAGTTAGCTATCGTCTATATTTGAATTATATTTAAATTAAATTCAGCAGCAAACTTTCCTAATCTTTAATTAAATTTAATTTAAATTTTAAATTTAATGTAAATTTAAAATTTAATGTAAAGATTAGGAAAGGGGAAGGAAAGGAAAAAGGTAAAGTAATTATAAATAAAGATAAAGTAAAGTAAAGGTTAGATAGGAGGTAAGCACTTTAAAAAAAAATAATAAATGCGCTACTTTTATTCCCAACCTGAGACAATTTATAGCAATCGCTAGTCCTATTAATTATAGCTTTTACATTAGATATCTTTTATCCCGTTTCGCTATTTTTTTTTTTAAGTAGCCACAACGCTAATTTTTTTTTTATTTAAATATAAAAAAATTAGCAACGTTTATTTTTTTAAGAAAAAATATTAGCTACCGATAAAATTGACAATTTTTTAGTTTTTTTAAAAAAAAAAATAAGCAATGGCTGGTTACATATTAAATTTCAAATAGCATAAAGTAATTGAAAATTAATATAGAGAAAATATTATAAGCAGCTAAGAAAAGTGGAGCCCAGAAAGAAATGGTAATTATTTAAAATTTAAAATTTAAATTTAATTAGTATTTTAAGAATACTTCTTGTGGGTAATTCTAGTAGTAATTATTAACTACTGTAATATAAAAATAAGGAATCAAACCTTAAATTTATCTATTGTCTATCTTCGCTCTTATTTACCTTCCCCTATTATATTTTATGATATAGTCAAAGAGTCGTGTGCAAAAGTGGCGAGAGTATCTTTCTTTACCTAGCTAAAGTAGTAGGTAGAATTTATTGATAGGTTTAAATTTATAAATTATTTGTTTAATTTATTTATAAGTGAAACATCACGCCAATACCCACCAATAGAGTGATTATAAATAGATTAGGCCGTCCTAACCTTGTGCGCTAGCTTCCGCAATTTACGCCACGCTCTCTATTTTCGCCAGCGGGAGGTTGACTGTCTCGCTTAGAGCGTTAGCGAATTTACTTATAGTTTTAAACGAATGGGGGGGGGGTAGGTTCAGGGATAGAGTGGTAGGGAGTATTGGTGTTATAGTAAAATAAATTTTTTTAAATTTATTAATTATCCCCCCCCCCCCCCCCCCAATAAATTTAAAAAAATTATCTAAGCTCTCCTTATTAGCTCTCCTTAGGAGCGAAAGAAAGAAAAAATAAGAAGGAAATTAAAGAAAAAAAAAATCAAGGAAAGTAATAAAAATCTGAGGCTAGTCATGAACTGGAGTTATTTATTTACCTAACCTATAGCTGTAAGTCCAATGAAGAAGGTTAAATAAAACGGAAATTGTAGGATTCGAACCTACGGCTGATTTGATTCAGCATTCGTTTTCAAGACGAACTTATTAAACCACTCTAACAAATTTCCTTATACTTATATTAATATAGTTTAAAAAAAGTCCTATGCATTTTCTTGTTATGCAAGGCTTGCTACTCTGGCTCTAAAGCATCTCTGTAGTATAGTAAGTCAGGACTCGTTTCGGAGGGAGAAAATTCATATAGTTTAAAATTTAATAATAGGTATTAATTAGTCGCTAGCGCAGAATGAATAAATAGTTATATTATTCTACCTCTCAACAATCTAGTTTGGCTGTTAGTTATTATTAATTTTATATTCTACTATTCTCTCAACTAAACAAGCACTCGTTTAGGGAACTATGCTGTAAATTCATAAGCTTTAACTTATAGAAAGAGATGTTTGCTATTACTACCTAAACTAAACCTTTGAAAACAAAACTATACTCTATAAGTTTATTTGGGAGAATAGCAAAGGAAAAGTATAGCTATACAATACTAACTTTTGCAGATATAGGAAGGTGTCATCCCGCCATTTTTTTTTTAAATAAAAAAAATTAGCGTTGCGTCGCTTTGCTGTTTACTATAAAGAAATTAGCGCTTTGCAGAGAGGCTGCGCTTTGCTTATTTTTTTTTAAATATTCCCTTACTTTGGTAATTTTTTTTTCTTTTGTTATTTTTTTAAAAAAAAATAACAAAAGTAAAAAAAAATTAGTCGCTAGCGACCGCGTACGCGACAGAAACGATATTTAATAATATTTGAGGATAAGTTTAATTTAATATAAAGTTATGTCGTAATCTACTTTTATTTATTTCTTAAATAACTTATTTTTGTATTATCTCTAAATTTTAATTTTATATAAAATCTTAATTTATCTCTCTAATATAACCCTCATTTTTTTTTAAATAACCCCCCCCCCCCCTAAGCGCTATCGCGCTATTTTTTTTATAAGCGCTTATAAATTTTTAATGTCTCTGCTATGGCATAGCGCCGCGGAAGACATTATAAAAATATAACTGATTAAGCAGGAATCAAAAAAAAAATAGCGAAATAAAGAGGAGTGGCGGGATTATTAAATAGGCTAGGAGGTCTATTTTCATCTAATAAACCTATATTTTACTCCTCCTATCCTTAAAGTATAGGAGTAGAGGAGTAGTAGTAAACCAAATTGTTATATAAAAAACTTTATTAAAGATAGGTATAAATTAAAGCATATTAATTAAATTATATTCACTTAATAAGCTTTGACGAGAGTTAGTACCCTCCCAACTTTTATAGCGGAATTTAACATATCCTCTGTTATTATCTAAATCTTGTGTTCCAATGCTCTCGCAACGCGACTTTCGCTAATTTTAATTAGGCGCCGCGTGTTATTCTTAAAAAAAAATAAGGGAGATTCCTTTTATAGGAGTCGAGTGTAAAAAAAAATTTAAGGACAAAGCAGAAATTTCTCTATTAAGTGAAGTTTTATTCTATCCTTTCTAATTAACTTTATGGCTGGCAATTTGCTAACTTATATCTAGTAATAGATATTAAATTTATATTATCATCCTCTCTTTTAATAGGCTTCGCGTTTCGCGCTTCGCGTTTCGCGCTTCGCGTTTCGCGCTTCGCGCTTCGCGCTTCGCGCTTCGCGCTTCGCGCTTCGCAGAGGAGGAGAGGAATAACTATCCACTTTCATATATTTTATTTATTTTGCCTTTTTTTGAATATAGGCCATTGCTTATTTTTTTAACAAAATAGCAACACGATAAAAATTTTAAACAAAAAGAAAAAGAATAAGCGATATTAAGTATTACCCCAAAAATAAACAGCAACAAATAAGAATAACCAAACAACATCCACAAAGTGCCAGTATAGAATACTAGACTCAAACCCATTATGGTGTTTTGTTGTTAAATTATAATTAATAATTCTAAAGAATGCTACAGCAATAAATAATGTACCTATTATAACGTGGACAAAATTGTTATCGTAGCGACTCTTTATTCACTACTTCTTATCTTTACAGATAAGTTCAGACTATGTCATCAATATTAATTTAATAATATCGTAGGGATTTCGTGGCAGGGTTATTGTTAATATAATACTCACCTACTAGTCGTTGAACCTTCATATATACTGATATTTATATTTATATATGCTTGGTAACAAATTATCCTTAATTATAAGTTGTATGCTATCCCTCTTTTTTTTATGTATCGCTTATTTTTTTTTTTGTAAAAAAAAAAATTAGCGTGCTAAAAAAAAGTACTTTTTTTTAATGCCGCTTATTTTTTTAAAAAAAAATAAGCGGCAGATAGGACCACTCGCCTGAAATAAAAAAATTAAGATTAGCGAGTTAGCTTAACTTAATTAAGGAACTCCTTGTATTTAACCCTATTTTCTAAAAATTTTAATCTTATAATAGCCTTAGCGAAAAAAAAAACAAAGGTAAAATCACCCATCTTTTTAATAGGAGTCCCTATTTTTTTTGGGATGAAGTGTTTAAACTTAACAATAGCTAAATTTATAATTTTTATATACTACCCCTGTTAATAAAGAGTTTTTAATTTTTGATCTATCCAAATTTAAAGCAAGAGCGCATTCTTTTATACTAGAGAAAACTGATCTATTATTAAGATTATCTATAGCGATAATTTTTAAACTTTCAGATACAAATTTATTTGTACCTCTAATAAATCTTATACCATTTTTAATCTCATAAGGAGAAGGCGTTAAATAAAGATTTATTAATCTTAAATCCTTTGATGAATTATTTATCTCCTTATTCTCTCCGAAGGAATCCCCACAAGTTGCCTCCTTCGGAGAGATAGGGACTAAGTAGTAAGGTTTATTATTTGAATCTTCTATCATATCTTTAATATTTAAAGAATGCGTAGAAAGTCTAAAATTATTCCATCCTTTTTTAATCTCAGTAATAATGGACTGACCTTCAGGTATTAAATGATAACCTAAATAATATAAGTCTACCACAATAGACCAATCCTTAAAATCCTTTAATTTTTTAGTTTTTAAAATACCATATTTAGAAAAAATAGATATGACATTTTTCCTTAAAAACTGTATTTCTGTTATGTCTAAACAAACTGTAGGATTTGAATTAAGTCTATTAATTCGTGGTTTTGTTATATTTAAATTGGAGTCTGTATTTAATAAAGTTTTTATTCTTTTGAATAATTCAATTTCTTTTTCATGGTTTTCATATCTTAATCTTGGTTTATATTTACCTATTGAAAAACAACCGTCTCCATCTGTAAAGCCGCCTAACCAAGATAAAGTTAATGGAGGTAAATTAACATCTTTAGGGTTAGGAGCTAAACTAGGAAATTTAAATTTAAAATAAAGATCTAACATTTCTAATTTACCTTCTGGAGTTAAATGCTTTTTATCTTTAAAAAGATTAATAGCTTTCTCGAAAAGAATAAATTGAAAAAATTTAGAACTATTTAATTTCACAAAATTGAAAATAGGTAATATAACTTGTGTTAATGAAGCTATATCATTAACAGCATAATTACATTTAGAGCCTGAAATTGAAATATGTCCACAATTTAATGTATTTTTTATTTTTTCTAATATGGATAAATCATCAATATGTAAACCTATTTGGAAAGTTAACATTGCACTAGTATATTTATTATTATTTAATTTACGTAACGTTAGATTAAAATTACCCTCAGCATCGGTAAAACCAGAAAACCACTCTAAAAATTCAGAATCTAAATAAAATTCTTTAACTCCTTTCTTCCAAGTAAAGCTGGGTTTAAAAAAAAGATTTGTCTTTTTTTTTAACTCTGCATTTTTATTCTTATTTTTAGAATAAAGAGTCCTCTCGGATATGGAGGGGCGAGCAGAAATAATTATTCGTAATTTAGAAGGCTTTTCTATTGTACCCTCTCTCTCCTTATTTTTTTTACACAAAAATAAGGAGGCATAATTAGTTTTTTCTTTCAATAGTAAGATTTAAAATTTAAAGGGACTACCTTAGTTAATCCATGTAAACCTGTAGAAGCATAAAAAGCTGAACCATATGCACCATCAGCCATAGTAAAACTAGCTTCAGAGTATTCAAAATACTGTAAAGCAGTAAAAATTATAGCTAAGATTATAGTTAAAAATACTCCATTTATAGCAGCTTTTCTATTTCCGGCTATTAAAGCATGGTGACCATAAGTTATAAAAGCTCCACTACTTAATAATAAGAAAGTATTAAGTAAAGGTATAGCAAAGGGATCTAAAGGTGTTATACCTAAAGGAGGCCAAACCCCTCCTATTTCTATACTTGGAGATAAGCTTGAATGAAAGTAAGCCCAAAATACAGATAAGAAAGCAAAAACTTCACTAACTATAAATAATAAAACTCCTATCATTAACCCATTTTTAACTTCTTTTGTATGGTGTCCTAAATATGAACCTTCTACTACAACATCTTTAAACCATAAGATCATTCCTAATGTAGTTAAGATTAAACCTAAGCTTAAAGTATTACCCTCCATTAATATAACCATGGAAATAAGATACAGCTCCTACTGTTAAATTTAATAAGGAAAAACTTAACAAGATAGGCCAAGGTGAAGCATCTACTAAATGGTAAGGAAAGTATTGGAATTTACTTTGTACTTTTTTTAATTGAGTTAGGCTTGGGGTTGTTTCTTCAGCATTAATATTAATATTTTCTAATAAAACACTCTCTTTAAGACAATTAGTTGATTTCATTGAATTTTATAGTTTCTATATAAATATATAGTTAAAATAATTAAGAACATCAAAAATTTTAAGTGTAATTAACACACTAATGATTTGATTACTTCAAAAAGTATTGTTTATTTAATATTGATTGCTACTAATCTAACCTAATTTATAGAGTAATCCTACCCTTACATTAAGTAGTAAACTAGATCACAGGACTCCCTGCCATTACTCGCGTTGCGGGAAAATTAACAGGGAGGAGATATTAGCCCTTCTTGTTTCTTTCTATTTCCTTATAGTTCCTTCTTGTTTACTTCTTGTTCTTATTGTTTACTTCTTGTTTAGTAGCGCGCAGCAGAATGCTTAACTTAATTTTAAAAAAAAAAGTTGTTTGTTTTGTTATACCTTTAATTAAATCTTATTTGAGGACTACTCTAACTAAAGTTAACACTTCTTTTATTATATTTATATAGAAACTATAAAATTCTGCGTGGCTCCTCTCTGAGAAGCGCTTCACGCTTCATACTTCGCACTTATCTGCCTAAGGCGAAGGTCTTCGCCTTAGGCAGAGGGAGTCTTTTCCACAAAGAAAAGTTAAGCGCTTCGCATAAATAGAGATTGCTTTTAAATAAATAAGGAAAGGTAAACAAAACCTTTATTATATAATTATATTAGAACATTATAAATAAATAGATTGAGGGGGGGGGGGTAAACAAGATTAACTATTCTCCAATATTATAAGATTATAATAGCCTAATTTTTAGTACTTTTTTTGTTCTCTGCGCAATAATTTTTTTTAATGTTATTACTTAATTTATGTTCCCTTGCTATCGTAATTTTTTTTTTTTACTTCCCTTGCTTAGGCTGCTAAGCCAAAGCAAGGGAACTAAAAAAAAATTACAAAAGTAATAAAAAAATTTACTTTATTTTTTTTTTCTTTAACTATTTAGTTAAAGAAAAATTCCGGTAGCCGCTTTGCTTATATTTTTAAAAATAAAAAAAAAGTTCAGCCGCTAGCGATCCAAAGCGAGAAAAAAAAAAAAAGAGAACAAAAAAAGTATATTTTTTTAATTAAAAAAATAGTATTAATAAAAAAATAATCACTTAATTTTTAAAAGAAACCGTAACGCTTATTTTTTTTGTCTACCTAAAAAAAAATAAGCGTTTAGCACAGGAGGTTACTACCTAATCTAGAACATGAAAGAAGTGCAAGGTAAATTAAGATATATATCGTTTACTTTAACTGGAAATATGTCGAGTTCTCTGCGCTACCGACTAATTTTTTCTTTTGCCCGCAGCTTAGGCTGCTAAACCAAAGCAAGGGAATATTATAAAAAAATAAGCGAAGCGCTTAATTTTTTTAATTTAATAAGGGGATATATCAAAACTTATTAATATACTTGGAACTAAAATTATAAATGCTACCGCTACAGGTAAAAGATTTAACCAACACAAGCTTATTAGTTGATCATAACGTAATCTAGGTAAAGTTGCTCTAAACCAAACAAAAAAGAAAGTGAAAATACAAGTTTTAAGACCTAATATAATAGCTTGTAAATTAAACACACTTTCATTAATAAATAATTCAGGTAAATTATAACCACCTAGAAAAAAAATAGCAGTTATACAACTAAATAATACTATTGAAGAATATTCTCCTAAAAAGAAAAATACAAATGGAACTGATGAATGTTCTGTGAAAAAACCTGCAACTAATTCTGATTCCAAGAATTATATTATTTTTGATCAACTTAATGCATATGCAGGTGTTGGAGAGAAATATAACAATAAATAATAACAATAACAATAGCTAACTTGTCACTAGTACATATTTAAGAACATTTATTAATGTACTATGAGTCTTTTCTTTTATAAAATATTAAATTAATTTAATAAAATATTTTCCCTTTTGTAATTTTTTTTCTCGCTAGCGATCGCTAGCGGCTACCGGTTGTTATTTTTTTTTTAAAAAAATTACAGCTATCGCGTACGCGACTGCTAAGCCAAAGCAAGGGAAGTTAAAAAAATTAGTCGCTACCGGCCGTAATTTTTTTTTTTTTCTTTTGTTATTTTTTTAAAAAAAAAATTACAGCTTAGGCTGCTAAGCCAAAGCAAGGGAAGTAAAAAAAAAATTACGATAGCAAGGGTAAAAATAATTTACCAGATTTTAAATATCTACAGATAGTGCTTTTATTAACATCAAATTCTTGTGCTAATACTACTTGGTTAACATAAGTTTTGATTAAAACATTATTTTGATTAAATAAGCCTATAGGTTTTTTACTTTTGACCTCTGCTCGTAGCCTCGCACCCTTGCTTCTGCGATTGCAAAAGCAAGAGCAGAAGGAGGCAAGAGTTAAAGACATTTTATTTTTTGTTTCAATACTATGTTTTTTATTAAACATACTATTTAATACACCAGGCTTACTTATTGCTTTTAAAGCCTCTAGGCTATGTTTTTACCGAACATTGGATGATTGTTTTTATTGAGATATCTAGATCGCATTTTTCTATTGCTTTTCGGGTATGTCTATAACCAAGCATAGATATAGCTTCTTTTTTAAAATTATATAAAGTTTTAAATTTAAAACTTTTAATAATTTTTGTTTCAGCATCCGTTAGCAATATCTTAGGATCGGTGTGAAAATAGTAAATAACAAAAATAAAATTATCTAACCCAGAATTAGCAATAACTCTCTGCGAAGCGTAATCTTAAATTAGAGCTTTTACCTTTAATATGATATAAAAATCTATTATATAAATTTTTACTTGACCCTATATATTGTTTGCCATCTGGTAAATGAATGAAACCATAAACTCCTCCCTTTTTATATAGATCAGATCTTAAATCTTGAAGCAAAGTAGAATTTGCTATCGTAGAAGTTAACTTATATGTTTTTAACGGAGTTGATTTAACTAAAGCTACTTTTGCACAAGCAGGTGTAACTATTGTATTCATTAATGTACAATTTATTAAGGCTACATCTATATAATTAGTTAAGTTTAACTCCCTTACGGGAGCAATACTCAGTACATCTAATACTTGTGTTATAATAACAGTAAATAAAAATAGTTAAAAAAAAAAGATACTTTTTTTTTTTTAAGGCATTTTGTATCCTAGTATTTTTATATATCTATCTAGGCTTATCGTAAGCTAGAAAAGAAAACTGCTATATTGTTATATTTCTATTCCCTTTGTCTTTCAACTAAAGATTGGACTATATCATATTGAAAATATATTCAATGATCGCGTGTAGTCTCTGAGGATCCTACTCTTGTCTAATTTAAAAATTTAAAGACAATTTGGTTTCCTGCTGATTGTCCATTGTAATATCTTTAAGATTTTCACTTCCAAATAATAATATTAATTTGATGAGTACTTTAAGTTTTAGGAGTTTCCAGCATATAGCGAACTTTAACTTTTTGTTATACTTTCCCTTGCCTTTGCTTAATTGCAAGGCTAAGGAAAAGGTAATATTATTATATAACAAAAAAAGAGGCCAAATCTTTTAAACTTATCGTGCTTATACCTTAAAATAAGCAGGCGATGCAATCCTTAGCCTCTTGTAAATCAAAAGGAGTTCTAGAAGTTTCAGCTAAAACAGCAATAAAATAAAATATGAAAACTGGTAATAATGGAACTATAAACCAAATAGATTGTTGTATTTCAATTATTGTAATATAATTTAAACTACCACTTAATAAAATTATTATTAATATAGCAGAACTTAATATTAATTCATAAGATATCATTGCTGCTGTAGAACGTAAAGAACCTAAAAAAGCATATTTTGAATTTGCGGACCAACCTGCTAAGAGTATACCGTAAACACCTAAAGAAGATAAAGCTAAAGTATATAAAATACCTAAGGTCAAATCGGATAAAACTAAACCTTGACCAAAAGGTATTACAGCCCAACCTAATAAACTAAATACAAGTGTAGATACTGGAGCTAAGTAAAAAATTACTTTATTAGATTGAGAAGGTATAACAGTTTCTTTTAGAATCAATTTTAAAGCATCAGCGAAAGGTTGTAATATCCCATAGTAACCTACCGTATTCATGGTGATCAAATTTATCATGCAATCATCCCGAGAGTTTTAATTTTTTTTTTATTTTTTTTTAAGGGTTTAATTATCTTTCTTTATTCATACCTTTTTTTATTTCCTTAATTTTTTCTAAGCCTAATGTAGTTAAGTGCTCTTTAGTTTTCATTAATTCAGCAACTCTTTTGAAGTCTAAATAATCTTGATGCTTTACTCCAATTATCTTATATTTATCGAAAAAAGGAATAATTTTTAAGATCAGGTTTAAATATCTAATAACTGTATAATCTATTCCCCTTGGCCTGCTGCCCCAAGGGGCAAAGGCAAGTAGAAATTTTACTTATATTACCACAGTCTAAATAATCTATAATACTTTTCATTAATTCCTTATCTCTAACATGTTGAGATATTTTAAATAATAAAGATACTTGAATACCTAATTTAGATTTCCTTGAGTTTTTAATCTTACGTGAAAACAGCCTTCACCACTACTAAAACCAGTTAACCAATTTGGATCCATAATTTTTTGGTTTTCTACTCCTTAAAGGGAGGTCTTTCTATTTTTCTAATGTCTAGAAAATTTGTTTTTAAATTTTCAGATAAGCCTAGATTTAAAGAACTTTTAAAGGCCAGAATTTTATGTAAACCATCTAATGTTAAATGTTCTTTATTATTCATTAGGTCTATGATTTTACTAAATAAAAAAAAGTCAGCTTTTTTTTTAGTGATTAAAGGGTACTTCTCAAAATGAGGTATTATTTTACCATTTAAATCTTTTAAAGAAGATACTCGATATTGAACACTATCTTTACCTTGAGGTGAGATTGAACCCACTTCTCCAAAGTAAGATTTAAGTAAATTTAGTATTATTCTGTCTTTTTTATGCAAAGCTAATGAAAATCTTGGTTTTACTGTTCAATGTGTTACATTTTTTGGCTCTTTTGTAATTAAGACTATAAAAGATGCTTCAGCATCCGAAAAGCCAGTTACAAAATAAGGATCTAAAGGAGGTTGAATTAAAGTAAGATTAGGTTTACTTTTAGAACAATAATTTTTTTAACTCGGGTGCCTTTTCACTTTTTTTTTTTTCCAATGGAAAGATTAAGCAACAAAGGACTATTTAATTGTTTAGAAAGGATTTTGATTTGATAACGACTTTCGCCGCCCATTAGAGTACACCTTAACTTTGGTATTAGACCAAAGCAACTACCGTCTACTCGTTGCTCTTTTACACCTTTTTTCACCCTATTCGCGCCTATTTTTGTTTTTCTATTTTTTTTATAAAAAATTACCGCTAGCGATCGCTAGCGAGAAAAACAAAAATTGGGCCTATTTTTTTTTTTTGTTTTGTTCCCTTGCTTTCTTATTTTTTTTACTTTTGTTATTTTTTTAAAAAAAAAATTACAGCTTAGGCTGCTAAGCAAAAGCAAGGGAACTAAAAAAAAATAACAACCGCTAGCCGCTAGCGAGAAAAAAAATAGGGAAAGCAAGATGACTTAGATCCGCGATAACCCATTTCGTTTTCACTCATCTTATGACTTGTTACCATACCCAGGTAATTATTCTGGCCACTTATAACCTTTCGACTATAGTTTAGTATCATAAGCTTTAGGGCGTCCCCGGAATTTGGCAGTTTAACCCATGAAAATGATTTCCTAATTCATTTAACAGGACCAACTCTTCTTTGATGTGCAGCTAACTGTTTTCTTTCTATTATTGTCATGAAAGCTACACTTAATAAAACAGGTAATATAATGCTTAAAACATCAGCTAAATTAAACAAAAGACTTATTACATTCTCTCTTAATAATATAAAAAAAGCACTATTCATTTTTTTTTAATTCCTTTTTTTTTTTAGAGTTAAATCCTTATTTAATATATAAAAATATTTATAATTAATAATAAACCATTTCTCCGAACCCTACTATGCCTAGCGCGAAACGCGAAGCGCGAAGCGCGAAGCCTCCTAAAGGAGGCCCTCCTTCTAATTATATATTTATTTTCTCTCTAAAAGCGAGTATATTTTTTTTTTATCTTATTTTTGTTTTTGGCCCGCTATCCTTTTCTCTTTTTTTTCTCTCCAAAGCGGCTACCGGCAACCGATCGCTATTTTTTTTTTTATTTAAAAAAATTAAGCCGGTATTAGAACTAATTTTTTTTTTCTCTTTTTTTACTCCAAAGCGCTCCAAAGCGGTAAAAAGCGATAAAAGTTAAAAAAAAATAGCGAGCGCTTTTGACCGCTTTTAGCGCTTTGGAGTATATTATTAAAAAATGCCGGTATTAGAACGTAATTTTTTTTTATAAAAAAAAAATTAAGAAAAGAAAAAAAAATTTAGTGGTAATAATATTAAAAAAAAATAAGCGGTAGCCGCTTTGGAGTAAACAAAATTTACTACCGCTAGGAGGGAAAGCGAAAAAGTATCTTTTTTTTTTATTTTTAATATTTTTTTTATATTTAAGATATTATAGAATTATAAATTTATCGCGAATAATTAAATTTATAAATTGGCAAAAAATATTAAAAGAAAGCTAGCCCTACTCTCCAAAGCGAGGAGGTATCGCGCTCTTTTATAAAGTGATAATATAAAGAAGTTCTCTATTATTCAACAAAATTTGAGCTTAGGATGAAAGGCGTATTTTATTATTCTATCTTTGATTAAAAAGGAAGAGTCACTAAAAATTTAATTTTCTTAATTTATTAATAAAAATTTTTAATTTAACTATTCTCCCACACCTTCCTATTATACTTTAGCCTTACTCTACTATTTGGAGGCCCTCACAAATTTTTTTAAAAAAATTTTTTTAAAAAAAAAAATAAATCAGCAGCCCTAGTCTAAGTACAAGGCTTTTGTTAAGTAGCCTTGCTAGGTCTTTAATTAGCAAACTCTAAATAAAGCTAAAGCTAAAGAAAACTATTATCGGGATATTTTATTAGAAATTATAAAAATGTATCTTTGCTACTGCAGATATATTTTTATAATCTCACTACTTCATATATTTTATTACTAATTTATTCTTTTTTTTAAAGTAAACCTGGGTACAGATTTAAAATTTAGACTGCCTTAGTTATATGTTTAAATTATAGCTATGCTTTCGCAGGGAGAGGTTCTCCTATATATTGCTATAATAGCGATAAAAGGAGAGAGAGGCAAGCGGCTAAATTCTTATTGATATCTTAAATATTTATATTGCTTACCTAACGGCGCGCGACTTTAGTGGGGGGGGGTTGCTTTAAAAGCTTTTTAAGCTTTTCTAGGAAAAAAAAAAATAAAATACACCTAACTATTTTACTATTTTTATTAAAAGTAAGCTTTATTTTCCTTTATAACTGCTTAAGCAGTTATTTTTCTTATTTTTTTATTTTTTTAATTACCGCGTTTATTTTTTTTTCTTTCTACCGCGTAGCGAGACTATTTTTTTTTTAATATTAAAAAATAGCGTTAGGTTGCCGTTAGCCGCTTTGGAGAGAAAAAAATTATGCGAAAAATAGCGTTGCGAGCGGTATTAAGAAAAAATTAGTCCAATTTTTTTTTTTGTAAAAAAAAAATAGAAAAAAGTAGATCTTTTTTTCTTCCGCGTACGCGATCGCTAGCGACTAATTTTTTATAATATTCCCTTGCTTTGGTTTAGCAGCCTAAGCTGTAATTTTTTTTTTAAAAAAATAACAAAAGAAAAAAAAATTAGCGGTAGACAAAAAAATTAGCAAGGTGCTCCCCATGCGCTGCTATATAAAGATAACAATCTACTCCGCTTGGCTGAGTCGGTTGTTGCTCGAGCTAGTGAGCTATGCTGAGATAAATATATAATTTTATATTTAATATGTTTAAATATAGCCGCCTGCCCTACTCCCGAATCGTTAAAAAAAGTTTTATTTAATTAGGCGAGGAAAGGAAGGCTAGCAATATAAAATGAGTTAACTATTTATTTTTATCTTTTGTTTTAAGAAAGGCGTGTTTTTTTAAAAAGAAAACAACGAAATAAAGTTAGCCTAGTTTGCTTACTTTACTAACTTTGCTCCTTACCCCTTATTATCTTTTTAAGAGATAAAGTTCGCTTTATTCTTTTTAGCTGCTAAGCAGCTTAGCTAAACGCATTTCAAAGTCCTTTCTTAAAAAATTTAAGCTTTAATCACTGCCATTCCAGTAAGCATAGCACCTTGCTGCTTTATAAAATTTTATTTTTTAAGTTAGAAATTTTATATTAAGATTGAATTAAAAAATAAATTAGCAATAAAAAAAAAAGTATCTTTTTTTTTTAATTGCACCTTTATTAACCTCAAACCTTACGCCACTTTCACCAATAGAGCTCCCACGCTAGAATTCCTATAATCTTCCTAACTTAGCTAAAGATAGAGCGCTCTATCTTTAGCTAAGTTAGGGCCTAGCGATAGGATAGATAGGAATATATTAGTTAATGGGCGTTATAGGAATGAATTTAAAGTTATCTTTAATTTAATTTATAATTTCGATTAATATATTATTGGTTATTGATTATATCTTATAATAAGAATTTAGCCGCTTGCCTCTTCTCTCCTTTTATCGCTATTATAGCAATATATAGGAGAGCCTCTCCCTGCGAAAGCAGGGGAGGAGGCTTCGCGCCTTATTTTTTTTTTTGTACAAAAAAAAAAAATCGGGCAAATTTTCTTTAAAAAGAAAATGCTTCGCAGAGGAGGAGTGTGTCCTCAAAGGAGGAGGGTGTCCTCAAAGGCTATTTTTTTTTTTTGTGTTTACTTTTTTCTTTCAAGAAAAAAAATAGCAACGCGAAGAAATAAAAAATAAGCGGTTCGCATAGAGGGTGATGAGGCAAATCCTGTTTCTATCTTGCTATAATATACCTCTCCTTCTACCTTTCCTTCCCCGCGCCTAAAGTGTTAAGCTTACGTGTGTCTCTCTCTATCTTCCTCGGTCGGCGACAAAGATTCACTCTTTTAGATAACTAATAGTAAAGGTAGACAACTATTACCTTATAAAAATAGGAGAGGAGATGTACCTTTAGCTGTGCCTCCCGCCACGCTATTAGCCGGGCTAGTTTATAGGGCTAGTTAAGTAATTCTTTTTATTGCTAGTGGGGGGGGGGGATGTTATATTTTTATATTTAAAAAAATAGAAAGTATAAATTAAAATTTGCTTTGCTGTTTATTTACTCGTGTCGGGAGATTTTTTCGAAAACAGAGCAATATCTATTAAAGTATTTTCAAAAAGACCTATAGCTGGTACTATTATTAAGAACCAGGCAAAATAGAAAGCTGTAGCAGCTTGACCTATTGTAACATAAGGGTCGTTAGGGTGTTGAGAACCGATCCACATTAAAATAAAGAAATCTACAACGAAGAACCAGAAAGCAATTTTCATAGCTGGTCTAAATTGATTTCCTCTAATTCTAGATAAATCAGTAATAGGTAAAACTAATAAAATTAATAATGAACCAAACATAGCTAATACTCCTAATAATTTATTAGGGATAGATCTTAATATAGCATAATAAGGTAATAAATCAGTAACATAAAATTATATAATTATCTCCGCCTCTTTAAAAAAAAAAACTTTTTTTTTAAGGCGAGGCGGTTTTATAAGGCGCGCTATTTATCTATTTATTTTATAAAGCATATCTTTAAGCATATACTTAGATATATTCTGTCTTATCAAATCCATGCTTTCTTCCCAAATATATATTCTATCCCCTTTTTTTGTGTTTATGTATTTAACATTTCATAGTATTGTTTCCAAATAAATGCTCTAAAGCATATTTTAAACTTAAAACTTCTTGAGTTTTAAAACCATAAGTATTTAAATGTAAACCTTTATTTTGAACAGAACCATCATCCATGATTCAATAAGCCAAACCTATAGGAGTTAATAGTTTTTGTATATTAACAGGAACTATTTTTTTTCGTATTCCAACAGCCTCCCCCCCCCCCCTTTACCTATCTGAGTACCTAGAGGAGAATAGTCGACTGTATAAAAGATTTTTTCAAAATAGTTAAAACATGGTAGTGATAAAGTAGCAAAATAAACGGAACTATAACTATTCACCACCCCAAATTGAGTATAGACTTCCCGCTTATCCGAGCTGGAAGTTTTTAGGTTATTATTTAAACCACCAGGACTATTAATCCGTACATTGGTACTTCTATTTTTAAGTTTAAATTCTTTAGATATATAAGGTTTAAATAATTCTAAATTATGATTAAAATAGTTAAGATGCTGTAATTTTGTGCTACTTTGACCAAATATAAATCTAGAATTACCTTTACTAGATCTCTTTTGAATATGTCCATCTCCTAATAATAAGCCTATAATAATGTCATTTAAGGGACTTTCAATTTTTAATTGAGATCTTTCATCTTTAGATAATCTTTTTTTAGTTATATAAGGTAAATTTGCTGAATATAGTAAATTTGACTCGCCATTACTAAATATGTTAGTATTTAAATCAGATAATTATAATAATAGCACTAACTTTAAGTAAGTACTTTAAAATAAAAAGTAGTATGC